>NC_142093.1:27582760-27734683 GCF_054644295.1 Miniopterus natalensis
CAAAAATATGCAATGCCCAGCTAAATATGAATTTCAGATATGCAACAAATATACTTTAACACAAATATGTCCCTTACAATATTTTGTTGTTTATCTGAAATTCAAATTTAACTGGGCGTCCTGCATTTAATCTGTATTTAACCCTTCCTACCAGCATTCGCCCATTCGCCAAATTTGAGGGCCCACTGGTACACACTCTGATGAATGTTGTGGAAATGTGTGTATATACTCATGGAAAGCTCTCCACACAGATTCTGGACGGCACTGAGTCCTGTTGAGTTCTGAGAGTCATAGCATATGATTGATCAGGCTGTGCAATAAGAATATTCTTTGTATTTTAATTTGAGGAGGGTCAACCTTTTCTAAATTACACAGAAAAACTATGAGTAGTGGCAACTCTTCTTGTAGGTCACACCAAGAATTTTGAAATTTGGCTTATATGTGTTGTGAGAAATGTTGAAAGATTTTAAGTTTGTTGTATGTATGTTTAGGTTTTCGTTTTAGATATACTGCTGTGTCAGTAATAATGGAGAATGCATAGAAGTGGGAGCAAGGCTGGCAGTAGGGATACAGGTGACAAAATTGTACATAATAGGCGAGACATAAAGATATTTTGATGTATGACAATCACAGTAAAAATGAATAGAAAGAGATAGATTTGAAAATTACTTAAGAGGAAAAGTTGGTGGGACTTAATCAGCTGTAGATACTTATGTGAAGGAATTTAGGATGCTTCTTGGGCTTTTCAGACCACATTAATTAGGAGGTAATGGAGAAAGAAAAGGCCTGTGAAGGTGAGCTTGGCTTTAAATCCATTGGGTTCAGGTATTTATGAAACGTCCAAGTGAACATGTATATCTCACAACTTAGCAAAACCTAAGAACCAGAAATAAAGGATGCTAATCTAGCGATGCTATGGAACCCAAGGGAGTTTCAAACAGAAGGCTGTGTTTCATAGTGTTAAATATTGCAGATTGTCAAGTAAGATTAAACTGAGAGCGAGCAATTCACTTTGACAATTTTCAAGTCCTTGGTTACTTTTTGGAGAACTGTTTCAATGTAGTGGAAAGGATGGAAATCAAATTGCATTGGGTGGAAAACTGCAGAAAAAGAGGTGACAATCTTCTAAACTGGTTTTGCTGGTGGCAGAGGATGACCAAAGTCCAATGTGTTGGGATATATTGTTTTACTTGCTTGTTTTGTGTTTAGATTAGAAGTAATTGAAGAACCAGTATGAAGGTGAAATAGTTGACTTAGAAAGAAGAGGGGATAACTGACATCGTCTAGGTGTCTTGGGGAGGATAGGATGGTAATCATGGTCATGACAACAACATTGATGGTGACGAAGATTATTATAATGGTATCATCTCTCATTTATGGAACTTTAGTAATAGGCATCTTTATAAGGAAGATCCTGTTCTTTCCACCTGCAGATTAGAAAGTGAGGCTTAGAGAGGTTAAGTAACTTATCCAATGTCACACAGCCCTGAAGTGTCAATGTTTGGATTGAACCCAGATCTCCCTCATGGTCATGCCCATGCCTTGATCACTAATATCCACTGTCTGCCACAAATCATGCATATAGATAAATGGGGCAAGTGGAAATCCACTTCATCCCTGTGAAAGGAACAACCTTACTTACTCCAGCTTCTTTCTCCTATTTTGGTTGTAGGTATATGTTCAGAAGAATCATATTAAATTCTCTGTGGTGCCGCATCTTTTGGCATCTGAGATGCCTTAGTTTCCTTGTTTAATGTATGCTTCTTTGCCTTAATTGGCAAGGTGATCCACATATCATTTTTAATTGGCATGACCATATGCTTTATATTCTAAAACAGGACAATTTTGAAAGCAAAGAGGGCATTGTTAATACAAATTAAACCAAACAGGCATAAACCAGGACTATCCCGAGTATACCTTGTTTTAATTGAAATACCCACAGCTATTGCATATATATAGTGTGCTAAGGATCAAATTGGTATGATTGATGTTACTTAGTTCAGAGGTTCAAAGCATATTTTGTCTGGTAGAAATTGATATTACTTTCATAAAATTTATGACAATAGCATCCATCTTTTACTTAGCTAATGCTTCTTATTAACCCAAACAGATATCCTTAGGTTCATGTTGTGTTGAGAATTAAATGGAACCTCAGAGATAAATCATACAGGCCAACCTCTCTTCACTTGATCAACTTAATCTTGTTTTGAGGACTCTTTTAATTACTATCTGAAGTTACCTATATAAAACAGCACTGACCCTCTGAAATAATTTTAAAGAGGGGAACACATTGTAGGTTCTGTAAGATGTATTTTGACTTATACACTCTGTGGTTAGAGCACTTCAAGAAAATAATCTGTCTACTTAGGTATCAGGATATTTTTTACAGATTTAACCTACACATTTTTATAGGGTTTTTTCCTCTTCCCTATTTTGAATCCAAATGAATCAGGTCAGCAAAGCACTTTTTCAAAATTGGACTGTGCTGTCCACTAGCCCTCCTTATTGCTGTGGTCACTGTCAACTTGCTCCTAACGTGCTCTTCTTTAAATATGAGCAACTGCTTTGCTGTCTTCTCTCTTCCCCTGTCTCTGTTGTCATTCTGGGTAACTTAACAGAGATCATTTATCCAATATCTCAGCTACTCTGATTTTTGCTCTCCTCATCAACCTTTTCTTTGTCCAGTTTTTATTTCAATTTATAATACCACCATTTGCTCAGTCCAAAAACCTAGGACTCATGTTTGGTTTTTCCTAACACTTTTCACATTGCCCCACACATCCTTGGCAGGAGCAGATCAGCTTTACTTACCTAAAACATCTTGAATCCTGCCATTTACACCAGGGCCTCCATCACCTCTTGTCTGCTTGTACAATAGCTTCGTCATTTTCATGCTTCATCTTGATGCCATAAAGCCCTCTTTCTGCTCTGTAGCATGAGTAGACTTTCAAATATATAATTTATACCTTATTAAACAACATTTAATTACCTACCACATCCTCCATGATCTGCCTCCTACCTACGTCTCACATAGCATTGTCTTACTATTCTCTTTGTTATTTCTCAAACAGAGAGAGCTGTGTACTGTCTTGGGCAATTACGCTAGTTCTCTCAGCCTGGCATTCTTTTCTTCAGTACCTTTTATACCTAGCCCCTTCTCATGATTTAGGTGTCTTCAAATGTCATCTCATATGGAGCAACATTCCTGAAAATGTATGTAAAAAAGAATCTGTCATCCAATCCTGTTTTGTTTTCTTAATAGAACTTTAAAATGTGTTTACTTGCTTAAAATACACTTGGTCCACATGAATGTCAGTATTGTGATGGCAGGGACATCATATATCTTGTACCTGTAGCCCTAGTGCCTAAGACAGTGGCTGAATCAGAGAAAAACTTAGTAATATTCGTTGAATAAATGAACAAGGTAATTACAAAGAAAATACGAGGTCTTGCATGTGAAGGGCCTAGAAAAAGCCTTGCATACCACATATGTTTCCTACAATCAATCTGCTAAAGAGGGCGGTGTGACTCTTACATTATTATAGTCATGTATTTTCATACCACAGGACACCACGATGTAGGAAATAAAAATTATTAGTCCAAAGTTAGAATGCTTTTTTTGCTTTATATCATATATATAAATATATATATATACACACAAATACATATAATATACATATAGTTTTCAAAGATCAGACATTTAACAAAGGATAGAGATAGTCACTAAGTCACTAGTATTGAGATAGATCCCAGGTTTCCTGAGATGACACATGTAAATGAAAACCAACCCAGACACTCTCTTATTTGTCAATGTTTTGACAGATGTCACTAAGTGCATCTAGTGATAAGCCATAGAAAAGACCTGGAATCTGCTACAAGCCAGATCACAGTCAAAGGGAGATGGTCACATCGAACAAAACATTACAGTGTAGAAGGAGCAACTAAATACTCAAGAGCCCTGGGAAAGTTTAATGTAAAAGATAGAGACTGACCTGTGCTAGACTAAAGAGATGCCAACCAGTCAGACATAAGAAAGGTGCACAGAGAAGCTAGTATGTAAAAGTCATAGAAACATGAAGTAGCACAGGCTGACCAGTGAACTACGGCCGGCGTAATGTGTCCTGAGTATAATGTGAGAAGGCAGAACAATGGGAGATGTATCTGGAGATATAGGCAGGGTCTTGGCCCCATTACTGGAACACAATTGCTGTTCAATAATTGTTCCTATTTTCCCTCTTCTCCCATTCATGGTATTCAATCAAGGAGGCATATTGTCACTGAAGCACTTTTCAAATTAAACCAAATTAAGTTCTTGAGTGAAGAAATTAACCTCTTAAATGTAACCTCCTTTCATCTTATTATTCCATTGCTTTATACACTTAAGACATTGTTGGCTGTTGTTTTATGTTTAACATCCATTCTTTAAAACAAGATTCTTTGGTCAAATGTTTTTAGAGAACATTGATATAAGTGTAGCTATTTTAAATATATGTAAGTTGGCCTTCACTATAAGCAAATATATAAACAAAATATTATTTGTTCTGCTTTTACTCATTCCTTTATTTTTCACACTTAATACAAACATATCTTACATTACAAATGAAAGATTGTTTCTGAAAGCCTACTGACACTTAATTATATGTTCCAAATTCAATGTTTATTATACAAACTGTCAGGGGAAAAAATCTCATATTTTACTTGCTTAAATCTTAACAAACAATATTTTAAATTTGCCACTGGAAATATTCTTTATTGTAGGTATAAAGCCATTCGTTAATTGTTTTTCATTTGTGCTTATATTTCCTTTTTGGGGCGAATTTTTGTCTTGTTTTCAATTTTCTTATGTCAGTGTTTTATACTTTCCAAATAGTTTTGAATGCTAAAATATACAAATCTCAGGAGAAATGAATGTCCTAACTTAAAAGCCAACAGTCTATGTAATGTGATGCTTATGTTTCTATAGAGTCATGATCAAGAACAGAATTAGTGAGTTTCTTAACTCAAATATAAGATTCAGTTTGATAGTTGGATCGTGAATATGTAGCCAGTATCACAGGATGAAAGGTAAGTCAACATATCCTAAGGTCGGATTAGGTTATCAGCTGAATAGATGAATAGTGACTCCCCAGGATTAGCCAGAACTGTTCAGCAATGAGTTGTGAGAGGAAAAGGAGAGAGGCAAGCAAGCATCATTTTATTGAAGAGCATGAAAGGTTCCAACCTAGAAATCTAACAGCCCAGCTGTGTTTGGTTTTTCTCTCTATTATGGTTTTGGGAATGGAATTTTGGAACTTCAGTGCCACAGTAACTTTGATGCAAGTGAGCATAATGAAAAAGTCTGCAGTCCGCCTAGAATTTCGGGGTTTTCAGCCTGGCCAAACAAGTTGAGTCATTCTTGACTGGAAGTACTGGCTCAAAGAAAAGGATTAGATTTTTCTATGACATTTTGGTGATTCGAGCACTATAATCTCTGCTGATTTCCATCTAATTATTAGCAGCTTGGGTTTTATTTTCTTCTCATATTGCTCACAGATGGAGTTTTAGCATCTATGCTTGATCTTTCAACTATTTCACCTATTCTCTTTCCCTCCTAACATTTGTCTTAAATATATATATATATTTTTTTTTTTATTTTTTTATTTTTTTTATTTCAGAGAGGGGAAGAGAGAGGGAGAGAGAGACAGAGGCATCAATGTTGAGAGAGAGTCACTGATGGGCTGCCTCTTGCACCCCTCCCCACTGGGGATCAAGCCCGCAACCCGGGCATGTGTCCTGACCGGGAATTGAACCTCGAACTCCTGGATCCTAGGTCAATGCTCAGCTGCTGAGTCATGTTGGCCGGGCTAACATATTTGTCTTTAATGCACAGGTACTTTATTGCCTATATCTATTCCAAACTACACCTATTCAAAAATATTTCTTCCCAAGCATACTGACTTCAGGAATAGTAGTCATAAGCAGTCATTTTTCCTGTATATTTCTCTTTTGACCTCTAACTTTCATTCTTCCTGCAATTTTTTTTTCCAAATATTAAAATCCTTTTCTCAAATGCTATCAGTAGAGGTAACATTGGAAGGGTCCAGAAAACTACAAACTGGAGCACTAATGAAAATTTTAAAACACACAAAAAAACAAAAATCGCACCAAAAAACACACCTTCCAATTACTTTTGAACTCTTTTTTAGAGTCCAGTTTTCTTTCTGAAAAGTAAAAACACTCCATTCATTTTCACTAGCAACCTATGGTTTAGAGAAGCTTTTTCAACAGGTGCACCACAAGAATTCTTAAAACATGCAATGCCTTTAGTCAGGGGCACTGACCTCTTTTCCCTTAGATTGTCAAATAAAAAAATGAGAACAGCCAACACAACAACACCTGTCTGGTGTGAATGAATCAAAATTATACCAATTTTTCTGTCACATCAGCAAAAAAAATGTAACATACCTTTTGGTGTGCCGCAAAATTTTAATAATTAGTTTATATGTGCCATGAGATAAAGAAGGCTGAAAATTGCTGCTTTAGAGTCATACAAAGAATTCGGGGTTTTATAAAAATAAAATATCAGACTCATAGTTCCTAAAAGTGTGCCATCAAGAGGTTAGTTCTGGTGTTTTTCATGGGTCCAGTTTTCTTTGTGAAAAATAAAAACAAAAAACACCATTTTCAGTAGCAACCATTTCATTTCATTTCAGAGCAGTGATTGTAAACCCATGCGTGCATGAATGAGATCCTGTGTGTTCTTAATGAGCTAACAGTTTATGTGGGAGACAGACAAAAGAAATATAATTGGAAGATACCATACAGAGTACTATAAAAAAGAGACATAGTGTGTGACCAGCGTGGTGACAGCTAACCTATTCTCAAAGAGTTGGGAAAGGCTTCATAGAAGAGGTGACATCGAGCTGGCATCAGAGGAAAGAAAATGAGTAGGAACTTTACAGGACGAGGCAGGAGTTGGGAAGCAGCATTGCAGGCCCACGAACTAGGCTGTGCAAAGCCATGGAGTTGTCAGACTCTTAGTCTGTTCAGGAACCAGTGAGAAGTTTATTGCTCAGCTATTGTTCCCAGTACTATGGGGGAGGGAGGTGGCTAAAGGATTTTCCAGTGATTTAAAGGGGCAAAGGCAATGCTAAAAACACAACCCAGTAAATTATGTGCTAGAAGACCTAGGTGTTATTACCTGGGAAGTTCAGAATGACCTAGTAAAAAGGTAGAAATTCACCCAGTCCCCGAAGCCCCTCCCCTCTGGCATCCATCAGCCTGTTCTCTGTATCTATGGGTCTGCTTCTGTTTAATTTGCTCATTTATATTTAGATTCCACATATAAGTGAAATCATATGGTATTTATCTTTCTCTGATTGACTTACTTCACTTAGCATAATACCCTCTGGGGATTAAGAAGTACAGACTGATAGTGACAAAATAGTCACGGGGATGTAAAGTATGGCATGGGGAATATAGTCAATAATATTGTAATAACTATGTGCGGTGCCAGTTGGACACTGAAAATATCGGGGGAACACTTTTTAAAGTATATAATTGTCTAATCACTATGCTGTACATCTGAAACAAAGACAAAATAATATTGAGTGTAAACTGATTGAAAAAAATTAAATTTAAAAAATAAAATAAAATAAAGATAGAAATTAAAACATTTTTATAAAAATGCAATTTTTTAATTTCAAGCACATAGCACATTTATAATTGTATACTAATAAGTGAGATAAGTTAATGAGAAAAATAGCAATTTTAAATAACCCCCATTTACATAATAATGGATTCAAATATAAAAGCACGCTAACACTAGAGAACTAATGGTTTAGATAAAGAAAATGAAGGCATGTAAAAGGAGTTTTAATGCCTTTAATTATTTTGAAAATCATTTTAATGATTTTGAAAATGCTATTTAATCTTAAGTGATTCTGTTCTCCCCAAAATTGGACCCTAAAAATTCATAACTGTATATGCTTAGTGATGCACCTATCCCTGTTTGTGTTATGGTTATCCCCAATCAAAATTAGTGGAATCCCGAAGATTTTACTGTGTTTTACATTATCCTCCAATTTAGAGAGAAACAAAGACAAATCTGCTCTGAAAAGTCTAAAATGTCAAGATGCTAAGCCCAAGGCAGAACTTGAAATAGAAGATTATGGGAAGGGGGGATGTGTAGACTGTCTCCTCTCTCCCCATGTGGGAGGAGAGCCCAGCATGTCCTCGTGCAGGTTCATCTCCTCCGAGGAAGATATGAAATCTCTTCTCTTCATTCAGTTCTTCCTTTGTTGTGCTTCTATGTCCTTCCCTCCCTTCCTCCTCCCCACTTGGTCCCCACCCATTTTCCTTCCCAGCCCTGTCATTGTCTATACTTGTTGCCTGTAAGCGGCAGGACACGAACCTTATGGGATATAGCATGCCAGTGGCAGCTGGTGGCAGGAGTGGCAGGCTAAGGGAAATCAGGTCCTCAGCAGAACTTAATGTCAATGCCAGGCCTCGGAGGACACTTCACTAGGCATTGGGAAGGCAGATAGACTGTTGGGGATTGAATGCAAACTTTTTAAAGAACTCAATATTAAATTAGCTTGATGTGTACAATATTGCATTAGTCCAGGTCCTGGATTCTTCTGGAGGTGGGGAATCTCTGTTTTCTCTGTGAGAGCCTCACTTCATTCCTCTACGTTCTCCTGTGAGGTGTTTCATGCTTCAGATTGCCCTTACAAATATTAGAATAGAATTAAACTGATTATCACCCATGTGCAGAGAAAGCGTGATGGAGTCCTAATTTTCTGCACTAGTTCATCTGTTAATGGGGAATTGAATGTTCTGTCTTTGTCCATTGCAAATTAAGCAAAAGTGATCTACTTTACACAGGAAATCCACAGCAAGGGGCAACTCCTTAATAAAAAGGGGTGTGAGGTAAAGTGCAAGACAGCTTACCAAGATGTACAAACAAATTAATCATCCTGCCTAATATGATTTCCCCCTCAACCTCTTACCCAGCTGGAGGTCCAAGTTCTCAGGTGGAGACTAATCTAATTTCACTCTCACCAGCCAAAGGCTGTAATCAGTCTCCCTGCTTCTGGCTAACTGTTCGCCATACCTTCATTTTACTCAAAGGGACTATTCAAGGGATCCCTAGTTTCTCTTATTCTGAGGATCTGGGTTTAATTTAGCCCTTGTGGGCTAGATGTACTCCATTTTTGTGGGATTTTCAACACTAAAATGGGAATTATTAAATTCTCAGTCCAAAAGTTAAGTGGCTTAGTGATTTGTTTATATAACAAGTGGCTGGTTTTGTAGACTGAATTCATATGGAACGGCAATTGTGTCTGATTAGCATCAGCACCCAATAAGCAATGTGAATCAATCGCGTCTGCCTAAAGGGAAGGGAACGCAGAGGGGCTATGGCATGTGTATTTCAGCCAGGACTTCTGGTCCATTTCTTACTTCCTTTGCTACCATCAGTACACACTTCAAGGCTAACAACTCATTTCATCCTTGTGTTACACTTGCTTGGCTAAATAATAATTTTTAAAAACTTGTTTAAAACACAGTTTATCAATTTCAGGCTTTTATAGGCAATTCTTAAAAATGCCTTTCATTAACACCATATATAATTGAACATTGTGTGCTCTACCTGCCATTTTCCCAAGTTCTATGCCAATTTTTGTTTCTCTAAATGTCATCCTTGAGCATTTTTTTTTCTTTTTTTCCTCTTTCTCAGGAGAAGTTCAGATCTGGAATTATGCTTTGCAATTTACTGCTCTAATAAAAACTCCAAGAGAACGAATTTTCTCCTTTGTGGCTTCGTATACTCACATGGTCAGCAGACCGAAAATTGAAGTGCTAGATGGACTTGACTATTTGGACATTGTTGTTATGGGGAAAGGTAGCTTGTCATGAAGGGAGAGCCCGTGGAGTGGCCGTCCTTTTGGAAGTAGAGAGACACATTGCGTCACTGTGTGCAACTCAGCTCACATTTATCCTTAGCTTAAAGATTGGTTCGTGCCTAGAAACAACTCTTCTGAGAGTGGGTGACAGCCAATGTCAGAAGTTCAGGAGGAGGTACAACAAGATAACTTAGAGAAGAAAATTGCACTTCAGTTCAGCCTTTACAGAGCAAAAAGTGGCATCCCATGTTCTAGATGTGTCCAGAAAAGAGATAGGCTTAGTTAAGTTTGTAATAAATAAAACATTTAGGGTTTGTCAAATATCATTTACTTAATCAATATGTATATTTTGAGGACTTGTCCTTTCCCCACACTGTTCCTGGTATTATAAGGATACTAAAAAAGTCATATTGCTTGACCTCAAGAGAAAGAAGAATAATTAATACACTTAAATATTAAACCATAAAAGACTAGGGTAAGTCACTGAAGTCTGGAATAGTATTGAAGATGTCATTTATCAATTAATTCAGTACATAGCTTGACCATACTGGTTGTGCCAATGTGCTTTAATTTAATCTTGGGGACAATAGACTCTTATTGGGCTTTCATGAGCATTGTATTTTCATTTAAACTTTCATTTGGAAGATCATTTTTATCTAGATAAGATGGAGAGCCAAAAAGAATGTGAACGATTGTGGGAACTTAAAATGTGTTCAGTACACTAATGGTCACTTTCCATAGATAACACCGTTTAGTCATAACAATCCTGCAAGATAGGCTTATTCTTTCCTTTTACTAGTGAGAAAAATAAAGTTAACAGCAAAAGCATAAGGAGAAATATTTACAGGACCAATCTATGTTATCATTTTCTTCACACTATGAAGAATGGATCAGAAACTGAGAGGCAATAAATTGGTAGCTAGCACAACAGATAACTAAGCAGCTGGTAGATTGACTTTCTAGGGCTCATGCAGATCCTTGAGCAAGAGCTTCTTGAAAGGGGGGTTTGGGCAGACAGAAAGTATTGGGACCGATTTCATATAAACTTCATACAGTAAAAATGAGAGGTACTTATAAGCCTTTTGGAAAACATGTTTTGCTGGTAGTTTATTGTATCATTGTGGAAAGTGCCTTGTTCTCTCAGTTTGTGGGTTAAATATGTACTGTATTCAGTAGAAAGACAGTTTGAAACATTGGCTCTATCCAAATAGTTTGAAGCCACTAGTTGCCCTCCTGACCATTGCTTCTAATATAGTTATTATATCATAATTCATATGTAACCCATAGAATTAAAGGATTTTAGCACCTGCTTCCCTTTATCACACTTTGGCCTATTTAATGAAAGTCTCATTATGGCTATATCCTGGACACTGCTTCAGGGAGGATTTCCTACCTACGCAGTTTTCTACAGAGCAGTGTGTTCAGTAGATTAATTTTCTTCTGCATAACAATAATGAGGTGAGCAATAAAAAACACCCAGAATTTCTGTGGTGGTTACAGTTTGCCAACTACTTTCATGCATATTTCATATACATTAGTAAGTCCACAGTGAAAAAGTAATTGTAGTTCAAATCAAAAGCTTATTTTTGAGTTTCTTCTCTATCACACATTTATTGTTTGAAGTTATTTAACTTATTTACACAAGTCATTCTCAGTTTTGTCATGTGTCAAAGAGTTATAACAATAGCTGCCTGCATAAAATACAAGAATAGGATAAAATTTAAAAGTGCTTTGTAAATTCTAGCGTTTTATGTTTGTGATTTATTGTGATTGTCATGAATGAATATTTTACTAAATGGCAAGAAGAAGCATTTTTATATAAGTAATTTAGAAAGAAATTCACAAGAGACCAGCTACTGAGAAGAGATAAGAGGGAGGGAGAGAAAGTGGGAATTCAAATAATTAACAAGAGATACCAAGGTGA
Source organism: Miniopterus natalensis (assembly GCF_054644295.1). Classification (NCBI taxonomy): domain Eukaryota; kingdom Metazoa; phylum Chordata; class Mammalia; order Chiroptera; family Miniopteridae; genus Miniopterus; species Miniopterus natalensis. Next base: position 27,594,569 of record NC_142093.1, read on the forward strand.
ATTGACATTACTGGGCAATCTTTTGAAATTTCCATGTAACCAGCGGAGGAAGTCAGGGAGAAGTCAACACGGCATCCATTCGGAGTCCCGTAGACCAGCATATTCCCTACGTCTTCTGAGAGAGTAGTTTTATAAAGTAGAAATTTATCTTTGCTCTTTCTTTACATTGAAGGAAAAGATAAAACTGCTTTAGAAAAGATGTAAGTATAACATAAAAAAAACAACACTGAAATTTGAAAAACTATGCCCTAGGTATACCAGAATTATAAAGATGCGGTAATCAAGACAGTGTTTTACTGGTATAAAAAAAAGTATAAATCAATGGAATAGAATTGAAAGTCCACAAATATACTTGTGAATCTCCATTGATTCCTGACAAAATTAATTTTGACAAGTTCTTGACAAAATTCATGGTAAAATAAAAAAATTAAATTCTTTTTTTCCCATAATGTTTAACTTCACAAGTAATATGTGATTACATTATACTTACAAAAATTGTAGGCATTATAGAAAAGGCTCTTTAACTATGAATACCGGTCCCTCCCTGTCTCCCCAGAGAGAAACGCTGCCTTTAATTTGGTCTTCAATGTTCTAGATCCTTTGAAATTTATTTACTAACACACACACACACACACACACATCATAGCGTTTATATTGTTCTGTATGTTAAATGAACACAGATCTTGCATATTTATACCAATTAGCACAGTAAACCTACCTCAGTCTTTTCTACATGATATTCCATAGTGTAGATATACTACAGTTTATTATGTGACTCTTTAATTGATGAAGTCAGGGTTTCCCCCTGCAAATGTGTCTTTATTACAGTTAATGCTTCCGTAAATGCTCTAGCAACATGTCTTTTTATGAATCGAGGAAGTGTTTCCCTCATAAGCATAGAGTAAAATGGAATTTCTAGGGAGTATACTTTGTGTAGTTTAATTTTTAGAAAACTATTTCCAAATTTTCCATCAACGCGGCTAAGCCAATATGTCTTCCCAGCAACGTGTGAGAGATGTCTGTCCCCATAGTATCACTAATACTTAATATCAAATTTTTTTAATCGTTCACAATCTAGTGGGTTAAATCTATCTTATTGTTACTTTTTTGCTTTCTCATGCATTTCTTCTATAAATTTTGTACTTATAACTTTTAGTGGTTTTTCTATGATGAACATTTATTTTTTCTAAGGACTGGAAGAATTTTCCTTACATTCTATATTATTACATAAGAAAGCACAAATCATAATTAACATTGCAAAAATACAGTTGTTTAGCTGGAACAAGCTGAAATCAAAGATTCTAGCTCAATCCTTTGTTTTTGTTTTTTGAGATTATGATGAAGAGAAGGAAAATGGGTTGCCACATGTCACAGAGTGAGTTTAGTGACAGTAGCTGGTATTGAAGCTGGATTTCTAGCTACCCGGCACACTAAATTATGCAAACAATTTTAAATCAGAATTAGATATAAACTTATTCCCAGATTACATTTAGTAACCTAATATCTAAGCCATGGGAAGTTGCCCCACACAAATTTTGAACTTGCAAAATTATCCGCTTTGGAAGGCAGGACCTTTAAAATACTTCTTGAAATTAAAACAAAAAGAGGCAAAGATCAAATGACTTTACAGGCTCTATTTCCAATAGTTCAAAGTATTTTATCAAGTTCCAACCTGATGTTTTATCCATTTAAAGGATCAATTTTATTCTATTATTTTAAAAGCAGGGGAAAGTAATTTAAAAGAGAATAGGGCCATCTAACTGTTCTCATACTCCATAGAGGTTAGAGTAACCCTTAACCTAGCAGGATAAAGCTTGGAATTAAAAGTAGTTTATACAAAGGACAAGTATTCTCTATAGACCCTAATTTCTTTTGAAAGTTACCAACTTACTTACACTGGAATTTCTTTCTAGAAGCATTGTTGCTATGTACTTCAAGATAAATTTGGGGAGAGAGTAGAAAAAAAGTTGCTTAACATTCACATTACGAGCTCAGTGCCATCAGTGGCGCATTGTTTTTCTTTTTTATTGAAATTAAGATGTAGTTTTTTGAAGTTAAAAGGCAGCCAAGTAAATGATGCATCCAATGGCTAATGCTAAAGTTACCATACAGCTTTCACATAAAGTAAATTCGAGAACATAACTATCCTCCTAAATCACATTAGTGATTCACATCAGCATCTTTACCAAAGATATTTTGACATTTCAGAACAATTATCCTATTAGATGATGACAATAACGAAAACAACTCACTTAATGGGGCCTCCGATGCGCCTGCCGCTGTGCGTGGACTGGAAACCCAGTCGGTGAGCTACCGACTGTCATTCTATCCTCCATCGGTAAGGAGGCCGGGCAGCTGAAAAGCTGACGGATGGGAAAGGGTTTTCTATTGCTTTATTTTTTAATTCTGTAACTTGTTTGATTCAACATTTCAAATATCAAAGTTTTTGGTATATGGACTTATCCACTCTTCTGCCTTTTCCTAATCTCTCATCACACGCACAAAAAAAACACATAGGATTAATAAATATTTAACAAGTTAAACTCTTTATATGTAACAAACCAAATTTCTTCTATGAAGATATACTATAGAAAATAATGGCTTCATGGTGAATATAAATACAGTAAATAAATTTTTTCCACGTATTAATAAAGAGCCCTTTAGAGTATCATGGAGACGATCGTGCCCCCGGGGGGTGCCGGCAGGCATTTCATTGCTCGGTTCGCTGCGCAGCACTTCGCTGTGCCTCGCAGACACTCACTGCGTCATTTATAAACTGACGGTTGTGGCAGTCCTGTGTTTTTTAGAGTTAACTTTTTAGCATTCACATTTTTTAGCGATGAAGTGTTTTATTTTATTTTATTTTTTATTTTTCAATCCTTTCCTGAGGGTATTTTTTCCATTGCTTTACATAGAGAGTGGAAGGGGGAGAGGGAGAGAGAAACATCAACGTGAGACTCATCGGTTGGTTGCCTCCCTCACCTGCCCTGATGGGGGCCCAGGCATCGGGCTGCGACCGAGGTGCGTGCCCTTGACTGGAATCGAATCCCAGACCTTTCAGCCCACGGGCGGATGCTCTAACCACTGAGCCAACGGGTTAGGGCTAGCAGTAAAGTATCTGTTAATTACATACATTGGGGTTTTTTGACATAATGGCATTGCACACTGAACAAACTACAGTATAGTATAAACACAAGCTTTTATAGGCACTGGGAAACCAACACTTCATGTGACCTGTTTTATTGCTATATTCACTTTATTGTGATTGTCTGGAAGTGAACCACAATATCTCTGAGGTATGCCTGTATTTTAGTAAAGATTATACCGAAAAAAAACAAAACAAAACAAAAAAAAACCCTCCTGAATGTTTTCTTGGTCAGGATTGTTTCCAGCTCTAAATAACAGAAAACCTAACACAATGGCATACTCATATAGGGATTTTTTTTTCATATAAAAAGGTGTTGAGAGGTAAAACATTGCTGGAGTTGATGCACACCTCCACAGAAAGCAGTGTGCTGGCTTTTCCATTGCGGTTACACAGAAGGAGTGGGGAGCTCCCATGAGCCTGTCCACATTTAAGCAGGAAGAGGCACTTTCTCCAACCTCTGCAGACGAACTCTGTTACTTGGACAGCAAGGCAGCGCAGGATCCTTTTTAGGAGTAAATCAAACTTTCCAGAACCGCTCCCTTCCCCCAGAAGACTTCGCCCAGTGTCTCATGGCTAAATTACATCCCTTGTGCACCAACCACTAGCAAAAGAAATTATATTATTAGGATTATTGAAGAGGGGCTTGGTGTCCCCTGGAGCACACAATCCCTGAACAGCTGAATAACATTGGGGTGCCATTAATATAGATAAAGGAAGGGGGTGGCTTTTGGGAGGCGACATTTGAAGATTGCCACAGCCTCTCTGACCTGTAATACTTTCAGCTACAAAGAAATGTTAGCATCATAGCTACTATAGGTGAGACTACAGTTGTGAAAATATCTGAAACTTTCCAAATTTTATTTCTTCTAATCTACAGTAAAAGGAAAAAAATCCCTGTATCCCATACTTCTTCCCCAATCTCAGACCCGTATCTTATTCAAAGTGCCTTTAAAAGGAAACCAGTCTCTACACTTGTCTTCACCCCCAAGGAGGAACATGCCTTTAAATTATTCATCTAAATGTGAGAGAGAGGGAAAGGAGAAACACACACCAGGTTTCCTACGTTCAAATCCAGTGTATAAGTGTTTTTGATACGTCTGAATCATGGTCCAGAGAGTAGCTTAGTAATATACGCAAAGTAAATGCTCCAAGTAAAATAATGTTATTAGCCAGGAAGCAAGTCTTGCTGCTGTGGAAGGAGAGAGCAGAAGCCCCTCCTGCTACCTCTGTGAGCAATATCATCCAGCTTGAACAACTCTTCTTCCTAAAAAACTGGAACACGATGCTCTTCATTCCACTGCTTTAAATTATGCATCTGTAGAGGCAGTTTTCCTCTCATTTAGTAAATTCTTAATTGTCCTCTCCAATGGCAGCAGCAGTACATGCCAGCTTTTTTGATGAAAATAGAAACTGTTTAGAAATCCTTCTGGGTGATATTGAAAAATTTACACACAGTTTGGATCCTGGCACCTGCTCCGCTCCCATGGTGGGTAGGTTCTGTAACTTGGAGGGAGTTCTAAGTGTTAGACTTGCCTTGATGGTCTGGAGAGACCAAAGGGATTGACCTATAGAGTGGAAAGTGTTTCAGGAGGGCTGATAGCTCTGTTTATGCCTGTGTTTTCAGGCCTGGTAAAATCCATGCCTAGGGCTAGGGAGCAGTGTTACTTTAAGAAGACTACAAAGACTTACATGTGTTTAGATCAAGAGTTTAGTCTCTAACCCCTACGGCCTTGGATGTTGCATGGTTTAAAGGAAGCCCTCTGGCTACTTGCCAAGTTTCCATTTTGATAAATTCTTGTTATTCAAGGGAACTTGTAAAATGGCTATGAATTCTACCTTCATGACAGGAAAAAGAAAGAAAAGAAATCAAGGACTGAAAGATACAGAGCAGTAAATAAAGACTAAAGTAAAATGCAAGCCATCATTTTAATTCCTTTTACAGTGTATATATACAGTGTTTTGCCATTACATTGGTTAAATATTCCTCTATTTGCCAATTGCCATGGTATTTCCTTTGACTCAGAGCCTTGCCTTACCACACACCATTCTGATTGTTTCTCTGAAATGTGTCTTTTATGTACTTTGTCCCTCAAAATTAGGATCACTCTGCCATATGAAGTGATATAGTACATAAGATCAATAAAAATACAAAATGAATGTATATTAATACATATGGTGGTTACCTGCAGAGGCAGATGGACCCTCCACCCCGAATTTGGTTTCAATGTTAGGACTAATGGTACTGCACACCTACCATGAAGGTATAAAAAGGTTTATTACTAACATATTTAAGAGGAACGATGGGAGAGCAGATCAGGGTTTGGAAAAAAGGTCCAGAATGACTTGTGAGAACAAAGAAAGGAGACTGGCCTGGGTTTCTGTTATGGTTATGGGGCGTGGCTAGTTGAGAGATTCCCATGCATGGCAAGGGCTGGCATGATTTGAATCTTCCACAAGTGCCAGAAACAGAACCTGGGCTTTCTAATCAGCTTGCCAGATGCGGGGCACCAGGGGTAGGTGGAGGGGTGAGGCTGAAAAGCTGTCAGCCGTCCAACATCAAGAAACGGAGTGAGGAGTGAGAGTCTTCGTTACATAATATAAGCAAAAAAAAAGACTGGTTGTCTTCCTTGATGACAGCGCCTGAGGAATGAATAGCTGGGTAAGTACAGCTGGTCCTCCTTGTCCATGGGAGGTAGTGAATATCAAACCATCTGCCTAAGGGAAGCGTAGAGTTAAGTTCCTCAGAGCCTCTGCTCACAGCCTTCACGTCGACTGAGAATATACAGCTTTGTTTTATGTGCTTCTGTTTAAACATGCCTTATTTGATATGTGTTGTTGATTCGTTAATATTGAACTCATGACCAACAGCACTGTAACTCGTGCCTGAATAAAGCTTATCTAACACATGTGTTTTCTCCATAGGGCATATCCTAGCTTTCCTGAGCTTAGGAACACTGGATAGGAATTCAGCATTATGCTTGGAGGCCATTTTAAATGGCAAAAATACCAACAAAAAGCATAAAACATGAAAAATGTGGCACCGAATGAACCATGGAAAAGGCACTTGTTTATGGTATAAGAGCTGAGACAAGAAGGCAAAGCATCGCCTTGTTAGACCTCAGCTGGGAGTGTTTGCACCAGGCAGCAAACTTCACGAGTCTGTGTCCACAAATAACCACAAAAGTGCCAAAGTGTTGATTTTAGAGCAACAAGTACAGTTTAGCAAAAAGGTGAATTAACAAATATGGAATCCATGAGTAATGGGGATTGTAAGTGAATGAACGTGGACTTTTAAATTGAGCCATTTGGGAGAAGGTGACACATTTCTCTCTCCTTTCCATTTGTTGTTGCTGTTTTTACTTCGTTCAAGAGCTTTCAGGAATTCTTACTGAGCCGCATAGTGAGTGGTACAATTTTAAGCCGGGAGGAAAAAGGCTTTTGAGTAATTCCATGTAAAATCACCGAAATTATCCTTTAGGTGACTGGCAGTGTCACCAGTGATGAGATGTGGTGCAGATCTTGAGTGACAGTAGAATGTAACAGCTAAAACACAGGCTCCCAAATGAGAAATATTGGATTTATATCACAGGCCTGCTGTTTTAGGAAAGTTATTTTTAACATCTCTAATCTTCAATGTTTTCATTTGTGAAATGGAAATTCTGTTAATAGTACACAGTACTGGTGTTGTGAGAATTAACTGAGTTAAATTAACACACAGCATAAACTTGTTCTATCATAGAGAGGTATGTTCAATATTTTAAAGCTATCCACATTGATTTGTAAGTTTCATTTAAATTTTTCTGGTACAATTATCAGTAGCACTCTCTTTTACTCTCAAAATGCCCTCGTTTGAATGATTAATTTTATGATCACTTTGCTATACCCAAAACTACAAACTAGGGGAAACGTGCCATGGTGAGCCGGTAGGTAGGGATTCACCGTGGCATAAGGGCGGAGGCACACAGGCAGCCATACTGCAACTGAACACTTTGTGGTAAACCGATGATTATCTTTTATCCCAATTTAGGTTTTCTCTTGTCACACTTATCATCTCTAAGTCCATGGAAACCAGGATTGTCCTAAGAAAACTGGGATAAGGAAATATATTTTCTATGATAAGATTTTTTCATTTACTACTGCCGATTTCTAGGAATTAAAGCTAAAAGCTTTTTGTTAGCTTTTGATCAAATATAACTATTTTATAATTAGTCCCCCTAGAGAGAGAAGCGGTCTTGGGTATCAGAAGAGATCTTGCAGTTGATAGAAGTAAGGTTTTATTCTATAAGTGCCTTTTAGGTGGTAGGTAAAGTGTTGATAAAACCTAGAAAAAACAGGAGACACAATCAGTTGATCGTGTCTGCTTCCAAGATGAAGTTTTTTTGTTTGTTTTTTTGTTTGTTTGTTTGTTTGTTTGTTTTTTAACCCTCACCTGATGATATTTTTTTCCATTGTTTTTCAAAGAGAGTGGAAGGGGGAGAGAGAGAGAGAGAGAGAGAGAGAGAAACATGGATGTGAGAGAGACACATCGACTGGTTGTCTCCCACACGTGCCCAGACTGGGGCCAGGGATCGAGCCTGCAACTGAGGTCCGTGCCCTCAGCTGGAACCAAACCTGGGACCCTTCAGTCCACAGGCTGATGCTCTAACCACTGAGCCAAACTGTCCAGGGCCAGGACGAAGTTTTTAATTTTTGTTGAACAGTTTCCTTGTGGAGTCAAAAGTAAATGTAAGTTTCTTGTGTGACTTCCCCAACATCCTTTGTGATCAACAGTCTCCCTGGCCTCTCAGTGTCTTTCCCTTAAGTGCCCCTTAGGTAAAAGACCCCTGTGGGCATTACCAAAACCCCGCTCATTTGGTTTGAATTGAGCAATCCAGCCATAGCCCAAGAACCATAATGCACTCCACCCATGGACTCTGAGGAAGGCATCTGACCCAGGGTCTGCCTGTTCCTCTCTGCCTCTACTCAGCCTTGACCTCCCCGTGTGGCCTCTGGAAGCCTGCCACGTGCCTCCTCCAGGACTTACGAATAACAAACTTCTCTCTTTCAATCCTTCTTCTGGTCTATTGTTGAACTGCGCTTCACTATCCCCCCACCCTGTGTGCCACTTAATAAGTGTTAATTTAACCAGTTTATAACACTGGCAGAGTTATTTCTTCATTCTCTGAATATGTAATGGAAAAATAGCCCTACTTAGTACTTGGCACAAGTCCCAAAGATTCTTAGTCTGTGGAGCCAAAGTTATTGTAGTAGCAAAGTCCAAGTGGAAGGCTCTTCCCTCCTGCCTTTTTCTCCCAAGCCAAGAAGAGAAAAGCATTGTTATCCTAGGGGGATAGCAAGAATTAGTGCCACTCCCATAGCACTAAGGGCTGCGGGTGTGGTGATGCTCCTCATATCTCTAAGTTACCAGTCTAGTTTTTGCAGACACTAGATGAATTTTCTCCTGGGTTTTTATTTGTTTGGTTGGTTTTGGTTACTGAGTTGTAAGAGTTCTTTATATATTCTGAATTGAAGTTTATATTAGATAACATGAATTGCAATTGTTTCCTCCCAGTCTGTGGGACTCTTGTTATGTGCTATGGTGGGGAGTGTTCCTCTTCTGGAAACAAGTACCTCCAAACCTATAGTTTATACTAAAATCCAATAATATACTAAAATATATACCAAATATACTAATCTTGAAATTATACTAAAATGCAATAATCAGAGAACAGGAGTCCAGAGATCCAGATAAAGTGTTTGGGAGTCAGGTGGGTAGCAGAGGGGATTGGCGCCAGTCAGGAAAGCTTAGAAGCAGGATGTGATGAGAGCGTCAGGGAGAGTGGGTGGCTGAGAAAGCTTGGCCTCTGGATAATGATTGATGAAAACAGTCCAGTGGGGCATGGGAGGGATGGTTCAAGGGAACTCTAAGAGGAGCGACAGCCACATGTGGAGTGAGGTTCCAAAATCGCCTGCTCAGTTTTGTTCGGTGAGGTGGAGGTGGCCATTGTCCTCAAGTCAACTCTTTGGGAAGGACCGGCTGCTCTCAGGCTGTGCTGGAGGGTGGAGGAGATACAGGGGATATGCTCTGAGAAGTATAATATTGAAAGTGAGGGGTGGAAGGGATACAAATATTTTGGCTTGCAAAGCAGAGCTGGCTCAGAGGGAAAGCAACGAAAATAGCTGACCTCACTAGGGGCAGGTTTTTCATATTCCAGTGCTGTAAGAGAGTTAAAGAGAAAAATGTTCCTGGTGATGAACTCGGAGAGCAAACAAGGCCACGTGGGTCCCTTAATTGTCCAGGAAGCGTAAGAGGGAACTCGATACATCAGAATGGAGAAAATTCCTGATAGAGCCAGAATTCTTATGCAGGTGAGACAGGAGACCCGTTATTGATCATTCAAGCCTAACGCAGTGTCCATAGGAATTCTGAGCTGCTCAGCAATTTTGGAATGACCTCCTAAAAAGAGAATGGGAAGCTAAATGAGGTATGCTGGGAGAGCTGAGGGCTCGGCCACTCTCTCTCCACTGTCCAACTCTCTCTAGGACCAGTTTGGGTTCCTAGAGATAATGTTTCCCTCCGTCAGCTGTAGGCTGGGTTCAAGGTTCTTGGGTATCTGAGTCAGTTTGAATTTTTCCTGAAGATCCTCTCTAGACCTAGCTTGATCTGGAAATCTATGAAATTTACCTTACTTCTCCCCAGAGTCCTCTGGACTGAAGGTATATTAAGGCCAATTTGAATCTTTTGAAACTCCATGGATTAAACTTACGTGCCCTTTATTCCATCCCTTAACCATCAGGAGCAGAAGAGGGAAAGCTTGTATTTTTTTTAAAAAATCTATTTCCTGTTTTTAAGAGCCAAGATTCTAAAAATCAAGAATCATAGGAAATAGATTGATATTGACTTTGAGAAAATTAATGCCCTAAATATGTTTCATAGGACTTGATACCTTGTAGGAAATCTGTTTTCCAAAAGTAAAACACCTTTGAAATTACTTTAAACCCCCAAGCACATGTCTTCAACTGGTAGAGATGCAAATTTCCTTAAACTAGGTTTAATCTGAATGTTAACAGAAGAGCATAGGAAACTAAAATGATCTGATTGAAATTGATGAATGACTGTTTTATTTTTAATCTAAGAAGGCTATAGGAAAAGAGATGGATCTAGGGCAAATAGAAACAAATTAAAAGGATAATTAGGGACAGGCAAAGAAATATATCAGTCAGATCACATTCTTACTAAGGAAAAAATATTGCAAATGTATTTGAAACATATATGAAAGAAAAGTAGCCCTAGTAAAATTCAAGAGTGGAGAATTAAAGAGATGTTATCAGGAAGTGGGGGACTTTATACCAATATTTCCCTTTTGCATTTAATGTGAAATCAGGAAAAAAAAAAAAGAGCTGCCTAGGGCATAGAGTATATTTCTTATTGTAGCTGTGGAAGACCTTTGTAAAGAAAAGATTGGAGCATCCTAAGGCAAAGCAAGTATAAGTGCTAAGTCCAAATAACTGATTCATGACTCCAAAGAAAATAGGAAGAACAAAGTCAGGCTTTGAATTAATTGTTTTTGCCATATCTCAGAAGCAGCTGAATACAATACCTGGTTATTTTAAAGTGAAAAATGATAACCACAAGGAAATCATTCTTAATTGGCTCATGAGAGGGGAACTGAAATTGCAGATTGGAAATGTGTTTTTGAATTTGCTGAGTTTAGAAGAAATCTCAAGATGATGTTAAAAAGAGAGAAAATAAGGGATAGAAGTGGGAGGCAGGGAGAAAGCTATTAGGATCTTGCTAAAAATCACATCATTTTATAACTGGAAAATGCCTTAAAACTTAGCAACTTCAATTTCTTGTGTTTCAAAGAGAGCAGAGTTCAGGACTCAACTGATACCTTGGGCTCCCATTGCGTTGGTCTCTGGCCACTCGGCTACTTTTTTTTTCTTTTGTTTCTTGGGGTTTCTGTAGGTGGGAGTTGCAGGGTGTTTCGTGTGAGAACATGTCTAGAAACCCTTGTTGGAAGATGAGTTTTCCACAGCCTGGCTCTCAGCGTTTCATGCTTCTACTCTTTGGCGCAAAGTTAAATTTAACTTTTTTAAAAAACTTAATTAAAATTTAATAAACCCCCAACAGCTTCTTAGTGACAATAGGCACAGGTCAAGTGCTCAGTAGCCACATGTGGCTAGTGGTTAGCATATTGCAGAGTGCGGATAAAGAGCATTCTTGTTACAGAAAGTTTATTGAAACAGGACCACACTGTGCTAGGGACTGTGGTTATATTCTTATGTGTGGCTTTTAGCTATAACTCTTACCTAAAGTTAAGGTACCTCTTCTATTTTTCCATAGAGGAATATTCCCACCAGGAGTTAGCAAATGTGAACATTAGTTTTTCCTCAAACATACAACAACTAACTGGTGATGTTACCTGTATTGATGCCTTCAGCCCTCTGTTTCACCTTCCTCATCTGTAAAACAAAGAAAATAGATGCCTGCTAATCTCCCAGGGCTGTTGAAAAGACAACAAGAAAGTTGAAATATACCTTATAATTATGAAGTTTATTACCAGGATGAAAACAGTTGAAGAGGATGTCATGTTTTAAAATCCATTTTAAAGAAAACATATGGTCTTGGCTTTTCTTTTCTTCCACTTGCAAAAATATTTGCCATTTCTAGTTATTTTTCTACTGTTTCTAATAATGTTTACAGTAAGCAATGACACAACCCTTGTACATTCATGTTTTTCTAAGTAAAATTATATAAACTAATTTCAATTGAAGGTAAGGGCCAAAAACAGTTAGAAATTAAGATCTGATTGGAAATGTTAGAGTTGAAACACCAGGATAAGTTAAAATTGAAGCGTCTCTGATCTCACAGCACCATATTAATGGCTTATATTTGTTTCTCAAACCAACACTTCTAATTAAAGAAAAGCACACACAGGGATGCTCACTTTTACCTATGCAGGTAATTGGTAATATAGCTAGCCAATTACTTGCAAAATACTGGGATAGTGAACCCTTGATTCAAAACATTTGAAAGCTACTAGACTCTGGAAAATTGGCATAAAGGCAGCTTTTAGCTAAAACTACAATCAGGTACTTTGAAAGACCCTTTTCTTCTTTTCCGCTCATCCATCTGACACATACCATCTGTCAGATCATGCTGGGTCGCCTCTGTCAGCATTCCGCTCGTCTTGAAAGAGACAGAACTTTTGAAGCTTTTTATTTCTCATGAATTTTCCCATGAAAATGCAAAGGGTTTTTTTTGTGTGGTTTTTTTTTACTGGTTCAACGTACCCATCTACAGAAGACAAGGAGCTAGTGTGTGTCCACAGGCGTCGAGACTCCCTTAGGCTAACCAGTACCTCTGATTGATGAAGGACATACCCTAGGGGCATGGGCCTGCTCAGGTAGTCTGTGCTGGTGCTTCTCAAACTTTAATATGCATTGGAATCACCTAGGGATCTCGTTAAATGCAGATTCTGATTCAGTAGGTCTAGGGTGGAACCTCAGATTCTACATTTCTAACCATCTCCCAGGTGACACTGATGCTGCTGGTCCATGGACCATATTTTAGTGGTAACATTAGAGGATACTGGAACAAGCTTAATCATTTGGAGTGACTCTACAGGGCAATTGTAATAATAAAAACAAAGACAGTGATAATCAAATATTTCTTTAGCTCTTTAAAATATCTTTTTGCATGTGTTATCTTATTTAGGGCACACTATACTGTGAAGTTAGACAGATGTTATAGATATCTGTTGCTGTGTAACATGCTGACCCACAATTTAGTGGCATAAAATAATGACATTTATTTTGTTCACAGACTCTACATTCAAACAGATTGTCTCAGGTCCACAAGGCATCATTGGGAGCAGCTCAAGTGCTTCGAAATGAAGTCACCTAAAGGTTTGCTCATTCATTTATGTCAACTGAATGCTAGAAGGTAAATGTCACTTCAGCTAAGGCTAAGGCCAGACCACCTTTCCATGTGGCTCTTGACTTCACAGTGTGGCAGCTGGGTCCCAAGGGTGAATATCTCATGAGAACCAGATGGGAGCTAAGTCACCTTTTAAAGGTTAGACTGGGAAGGCACATTGGGTCTCTTGGACCAGATTCAAGGAAGGGAAATACAGACGACTCTCCACGATGAAAGAGTCCACATTGCATATTAAGAAGAGCTTGTGCAGTGGGATATATTGGTTTGGCCACCTTTGGAAAGTGCAGTTGCAACAGGTCATATGATCCAACTTGACTATTGAAGATGACTGACGGTCAGTAGAGGGATCTCTCACTGTAGGATTCAGTCAACATAAATCAGTTTAGGGGTCTGTTTGAATGTTATTATTTGGATATTTGAAAAAACTTAGAGCAGCATACATAGGCACGTATATGTAGTGTAGCATTTAAGAAGGTAGGTTTGGCCCGGCCGGGCGTGGCTCAGCGGTTGAGCATCGACCTAGGATCCAGGCGATCAGGGTTCGATTCCCAGTCAGGGCACATGCCCGGGTTGCGGGCTCGATCCTCAGTTGGGGGGGGGCGTGCAGGAGACAGTCGATCAATGACTCTCTCATCATTGGTGTTTCTCTCTCTCTCTCTCCCTCTTCTTTCCTCTCTATGAAATCAATAAGGATATATTTTTTTAAAAAAGAAAGAATGTGGGTTTGCCCTGGCTGGTTTGGCTCAGTGGTTAGAGCGTCGGCCCATCGACTGAAGGGCCCCAGGTTCAATTCCAGCCAAGGGCATGTAGCTCGGTTGCAGGCTTGATCCCCGGCCTTGGTCGGGGCACGTGCAGGAGGCAACCAATTGATGTCTCTCTCTCACATCGATGTTTCTCACTCTCTCTCTCTCCCCTTCGCTTGCTCTCTCTCCCTTCACTCTCTCTGAAAAGCAATGGAAAGATATCCTCAGGTGAGGGTGAAAAAAAGAGTATGCATTTGGGCCCAAACTTCCCTATTTCCCAACTGTATGACATTGAATTAGTTGCTTAATATTTATATTTATTATCTTTGCTTTCCTTGTTAATAAAGTGAGGATTTTTCTGTCATAAATAGTTCTTGGCATGCTTAAGTGAATTAAGGTTTGTAAAGCATTAAATCTCCTGCCTAGCTGATAATAAGTACTTAAGAAATTATAACATTTTTTATCACCATTGTCATTTCTATTGCTATTACCTTTAAAAAAATAATGAGGCTTTGTTTTCTTTTTCATTAAGGTAAGTGCATTTTTGCTTGTTTTCCCCATGCTCTTTATCCCATTATGACTCAGTGGTATCACTACTTACAATATTTTGATGTTGGTATGAGCGAGCTATTTCAAAAAATGTGAGAGCGTAACTGCTTCTTAGTAATACTTGATGAATATAGAGCTTCAGAGAAAATGCAGTTTTAGAATCGACTCCAAGAAGCACATCTGTGCCTTCATAGCTTGATTTAGTTTCTAGCTCTTGATAATGAGGATCATTACATTATTTCTTTTCCCCACAAAGCACCTGGTGAGTGATCTGCATAGATCCAATGATCAGTAGATATTTATGATGTACGTAACTAATTTTCAATTGCTTTTCATCCTTGCTTTTAATGAAAGAACTGTTCAGTGGTGTCAGGGAAAGAAATAATTAATGTAAGAGTGATTTTCCATAATTGTTAAAAATCTAATTCTTCTGGCCAGGTGACTCAGTTGGTCATCCCATCCACCAAAAGGTGGCGAGGTTGATTCCTGGTCAGGGCACATACCTAGGTTGCAGGTTCGATCCCCAGTCTAAGCCCATATAAGAGGCAACTGGTTGATGTTTCTCTTTCACATCCAAGTTTCTGTGTCTCTCTCTTCCTTCCTCTCTAAAAATCAATTTTTAAAAAAATTCTAATTCTTCACTTCAGAATAGATATTGTGTCACACTGGTATCTGATATTTTAGGGGTCACACTTTAGCCTTTGGTGGATAGATAACACCTAGTTTATGTCAAGTAGTGTGATCATTTGTTATCCCAAGGGCAGACATTGATTTTCCACAAGGATGCAGTTGTAATGATTATAGAAAGAAGCATGAATGTGATATTTACTATGTATCAGACACTTTCATAAGCACTTTATGGATATTAATTTCTTTATTCATCCATCACATTGACACTATGAAATAAGTTCCATCATTGTTCCAATTTTTCAAAGCAGAACTGTGGCACAGTTTAAGTATGGTGTCCATAGTCACACCGCTCATAAAGGAGAGACACAGGATTCAAACTCAGACCATCCGTCCCACAGGATTGCACTCAACTCTACCCTGCACTCCGCTGCCTCTGTTCTAAGTCAGGAGTGATTTCTTAAAAACAACTAGTTATTTAAAGAAGGCGTGACTCTGCATTAAAACCCTCAAGGCCGTTCCTGTGATTGTCTTTTCAGGGCCATCCACAGTTCCTTTATATTCTTTTCATCTGTCAGTCACTTGGAGCTGGGTCATAAAATTCAAGTTATATTAGATTCTGAATAGCTGGGATTCGTACTATCTACCAAGGAACTCTTAAATGTTTACAAATTAACTATTAAAACTAAACAGTACTATCTCAGAATAGTCTTGTTCTGTAAGCTCTTATTACATGTATTTCCTTTAGATAATTTTAGTTGCGTGTTATTTTTCTATTACTGCTTATTGTATTAACAACCAAGCAATGGTTTTGATTTTGTTAATGATACAGTCTACCATTTTTGTCTTATTTTTCTGCCCCTGAATTGAGAATAAAATGAAAAAAGATCTGATTTAATCAAAGAAAGGTCTTATATTTTATCTCTTTTTTAAATTGAAAATACTGCTATTTATTTAGTCTGCATTAAGATGTCAGTGACTGACACATGTCTCATACAGATGTGGACTTTTCTCAGGCCTTAGAGCATTACACTCAAAAAGAGGCCTAATATTACTGCTTCTGATTTTTTTCCCCTTTATCCTTAAAATACATTCCCTTAGAACTCCCATAGGCAGGACCAAAAGGAGAATTTCTTTAACTTATGCCAGCTACTTAAAGCCCTTTCCCTCAAGACCCAGACAAACTTAATTTTTTTGAATTCTGAGAATGTGACCTGACCCTCCAAAATATTTTTAAGAAGTATAACTTTTTGGTTTCTTTTTATTTCACAGCTTTTATCAGCTTAGTTTTAATAAGAATAAGAACATGAAAATCACAGCCAAAACCATGAATTTGTTGGATTATCTCAGCAGTGCTTTTTGACCATAGACTTGCCTATCCATTAATCATCCTGAAGATTTCTTCCACCATGGCCACTTGATGCAAAACCACTGCCCTCACCCTCAGCCCTGCCATGGTCATTGCGTGGGTCCCAGTTAGTATTTCACCCTCCTGGGGACCACACTATGAAACAGTTAATCTAATAAACTAATCATTATAT
The DNA here is from genome assembly GCF_054644295.1 of Miniopterus natalensis. Lineage (NCBI taxonomy): Eukaryota > Metazoa > Chordata > Mammalia > Chiroptera > Miniopteridae > Miniopterus > Miniopterus natalensis. The sequence continues at coordinate 27,611,099 of NC_142093.1, forward strand.
TACAGGTAGCTGTGTGCATGTCTTTTCCACTATATATATTTTTTAATTGATTTCAGAGACAGAGTAAGGGAGAGGGAGAAAGAGAGACAGAAACATCAATGTTGAGAATCATCGGCTGCCTCCTGCAAGCCCCCTACAGGGGATGGAGCTCGCAACCAGGGCATGTGCCCAGACGGAATCAAATGGTGACCTCCAGGTTCATGGGTCAACACTCAACCACTGAGCCGACCAGACTTTTTCACTATATTTTGAGATATTTGATATTTTCATCTTTGAGATTTCCACTATTTCAATGTGTTAGAACATATTAGTTCAAGTGATGTTTGAATTAAACAACTGAATTAAATAAGAAAGCTGGAGACAAAATCCACACATTTGTAGGCCACCTAATCAGTAATAACAGAGGTGGCAATTTCAGTTCCATGTCGGTGCCATTTGGAGAGACCCCGAAATCATCCATCAGTTGCCTACTTGGCGTATCATCAGCCAGCCCAAGTGGAGACAAACATCATGCTTGTGGGAGAAGTTGGCTCTGAACTCTGAGTGAGGTGTTGTGACTGCATCTCAGCACTTTGGTTTGCAATTGGGAAAACAATCCTTACAGAATTTTAGAATAAAAATAAAACTTTTCTAGTACAGCGTCTTCTGATTTTTGTAGATCTGTTTTATGATCTCTCCTCGTATAAGGCAATAGGAGACACATTACTCTTTCTGCCTTGTCTGATATTTACTATTGTAGTTAGGCTTATGTTAAACCCCAGCAGGGAAAAAAAAAATGGCCTTATTTTTCCAAGATAATGATTAATTCCTTAATTTTTACATCTACACCGTAATGGGCACCAGTAGGTGCAAGGTGCTTAGGGACAAGATGAAGGTACAAATATTAATAACCCAAAAATATCCTCTCCCTTCACAACCTAATTTTCAGTTAACTTCTGGAAGAACAGCGCCTTCCTCTGACACTGTTAATTTCAGTTGCATGTCTACAAAACTGACCATTTAGAGACCATAATTATTCACTAAGATGGCCAATAATTTTATTGCATTTAAATCCAGTTCTCCCTCCTAAAGAATATCTCACAGACCCTATTGAATTACAGAAACAGCAATAAAGGGATTTTTGTTTTTAGAAAAGAAAAATGGGGTAAAAAACTGTATAGAGATCTGGGCTAGTAAGTGAGAATTTTTCAAACCAGGCTATTGAGAGCCAGTTTTTTTGGAGGCAAAGTGAAGAATTGAAGGTAATGAACCTCCAGAGAAGAGACAGACCTGGAATCAGTTCCAAAAATCCAACTCTATGCATAGGACACTCTACCAGTAAGTGCTCTGGACTTTAGGCCCCTTCATCGTTTTCCTCTAAAATATAAAATGGATTCTGTTCTTCTCTTCTGTCCATCAGCCAGATGCTGGAACCACATTTCCCCACTGACTTTTTTTTATATTGAGGCTGAGTGACGTGCGTTTAGCAGTTGGAAATACACTTGGAACAACAACATCGTTCATGCTCTCATAGGACCTCTCGCAAGTTAGACAGTTCTTTTCATCTCACTTGGATGGTCACGTGGGGGCGGGGGGATGCTGGCATTAGCTGATTCTTTCAAATAGCACCTTTGAAAACTGGCTACTTCCTGCATTGTAGACTTGACATTGAAGTGCGAAGACCACGTGGTGCTTTTTGTGTATCTTTTCATGAAGATAGTTATTCTCGATCTTCTGTTATCATTATTCTCACTGGTGGGAAAGAGCACAGGTTTAAGTGTACATGAATTTAGTCCAGGCTTCTTGTGAGAACCCTACGGCCAAATACATATCTCAGGCAAATGCGTGACGTTACAGCAAAGAGATGAATCAAAATAGAATCCTCTGTGATTAATTGGAGGCAAGGGTCAGAGTGTTATTCTTACCATCAAGGGACAAGTAGACCCTGGCCGCTCATCTTTCAGGGTCAGGATGGCCTTGCAGGGTGGCAGTGCGGGGCTCTGAATGTAATGCTGGCATGGATACGAATGTCTTAGTGCAGCAAACCTGTCCTTAGGTAGCAATAATGAAGAGACTGTGGTTTAATTGTTTGGAGTTTGGTTTTCTGAGTAATCTCAAGAACAGAATTGTCTTCCATAACTCGAGTTTTCCTTCCAAGGTTTTAGAAGTAGAATGTTAGCCAAGGCTCTGGGAACAGAATGTAAGTCATTTCTATTTCTCACTCCTTGTACCTACGGAATGTTGTAAGATGCTCCACAGGTTCAAATGAAAGCAATTAAAAGTAAAATTATTTGTCACTCTGTGCATTTAATATAAAAAGCTATTTGCTGTTTTGTAGCAATGGCTAACTTATACTCTTAATTGGCCATTCCTCACAAAAGCCCTGCTCCAGATGAAAGACAGTCACTGAGCATATTTATTCCTGTAGAGACAGTTTTATAGAATACGAAACAGTAGGCTAGAATACCAACCAGCTGTTGGGTGCCAGCCAAGTGCATAAAACTCATCTGTACTTCATTTGCTTTTGCTTTTTAGATTAATGAACATATCACTTTACTGTATGAAATGTATCATTCTTTCACAGATTATTTTAATAGTTTTATTTCTCAAATGCACATGTAATTCAATCCCTATATTTTTTAATGTTTAAAGTTTCAGACCCTTACCTATCTCTGTTTTCAAGTTTGATGCGATGTTTGTTATTGGAAGATTCTAAATATAACCAGCCAAATTGGTCATGACCTCAGCAGGAGGCTCTATAGTTAGAAATTAGAAGTGTCAATATTCCAGAGGGTAACTGAATAAGGTAGTAAAATGTCCTTCCCTTGTCTCCTTGTCAAATTTCCAGACCTGTTTCTTGAATTTTTATGGTACACATGGCAAATTTTAGAATTCTGTCCAGAGGCACAGAGATGACTTTGGTGACCTGTAGACATCTCATTCTGCTGAGACAATATGGTCCTAAAGAGAAACTTGCTAGTATTCTAATAGCTCTAAATATTCCGGATTTTCATTTCCACAAATTTGATGTCATTTTGTTGATTTATGCTTGTCTTTATAATGCAGCTGATGTGGCATTAGTGTAATTTCATTATGCAGTAAATAGTTATTTTGATGAAGAAAATGATTAAATTTCATTTCAATCAAATATTAGATTGTATAATAGCATTTTCCCTGTTGGAGTTAATATACACAAAATTCCTCCTAGTTTTGTGAGCTGAGAAATACATTACGAAAGCATAATAAAAAGGGGGAAAGGAAAAAGAATAAGTTCTAAGAACAGAAGAGAAGAGGAGACTACTGGAAAGTTACAGGTATATTTAATTTCAGTGTGTTGTGACCCAGTAGTGTTGACGTGGCTTGATTGTGAGGTGTGTTGTTGTTTCTGCCATCTATTACTTTGACTATATTACAGTAATGTGCAATTAAATACACATAAGTAGCATAGTATATCCCCATTCATTCCGTTTGTCCCAGTGGAATTCCTAAAAAAAAAGGGGAATACAAAGGAATCTTACATCCACAGAAAGTAAATCTATCCAACTTTGAATGTTTATGGCAACTGTAACTGCATCCGAGTGCTGATGATTTCGTTCTCTAGCTATCCTTTCAAGCTTGGTACACACACGACCCCTTACTCCCTTGTTGTGCGTGAGAAACATGGAAAATCTGACATAAAACAATAGGTCCACATACCCTAAAAAAAAGAGCTAGGTCTTCTATTGCTGTAGAGTTGCCATGGTGATCTGTGATGGTTTCTTGAATAGTCTTTCAGGTATGACAAAAAAAAAAAAAGAAGTGTCCCCTCTTTAACTAATTGCTGATGGCAGCTGGGAAATTATCCTGTTTCAGGGCTGATTTTCCCACCCAGGTGGTAAATGTTGATAACATGCTTGACCTTCACAAATACACAGTGTTAAGCCACCAAACACTTACACTGGCCAGACTTATATATGCTTAAGTCAGTGGAATTCTGTGGGGGCTTCTTTCCTTTCATAATATGGCTGTTTTACGACTTCAGGCTCAGGGATAACTACATAACCGTTAGGTAGGCAACCTTAGTGGAAGCTCTTGGCTGCAAGACGTCTCATTTGGTCTCTAGTAAAATCAGCAAGGTAGTCTTCTATGTGATCTAGTTCCCCAATGAGATGTATCCATCTCTGAGATTCTAAAGCATGTATAGCTCTCTAGCTGTGTTAATTTCAGTACTAAAAACAGTGCAGAGTTTAGGGCATCTCTATTTACCTAACAAATATTGAATCTGTACTGTGCGCAAAGCTTTGTTCCAGGCCCTGCAGACACGGTGGTAAATAAAAGAATGAGATCCCTGATTTCATGGCGGTAACATTCTAGTGGGGGGTAAATATAATAAACATGTAAAGACATGTTACACAAATGAGTTATTGATCGTTTTAAGTTCCATGAAGTTAACAACGTGGCAATCGGAGTAACTAGGGTAAAGCCCATGAGATTAGGTCAATAAAAAGGCCTCTCAGAGGAAGAGCCATTTAATCTGAGATCAGAAGACGTGAATAAACTGAAGAAGAGAACTCTAGCCACAGGAGGTCAGCACAGAGTCTCAGAGGCTTAAGTGTGCCTGGCTGTCTGGGGAACAGAAGGGAGTGGTGGGGAGAGGGACTGGGGAGGGGGATGGGACGGGGTGGAACCGGTCCTTGGGGAGAAAAAGGGACATCTGTAATATTTTAAATAAAAATAAAATTCAAATTTGTAAAAATAAAATAAAATAAAAAATAAAATAAATTAAATAAATAAATAAATAAAAAATACCAAAAAAAGGGAAAAAAAGAAGGGAGTGGCACGCCCAGGCGCACGGGGCAGGGAGAGCGGAGCAGGACCCGGGGAGGAGGGAGGCAGAAGCCTCGCCGGCAAGGCCGCGCCCTGAGCTGTGCCAAGGACTGAGGCTGTGTTTCCACGAGCAGTGGGGCGCCACAGGGGGATTTTAAACATGGCAATAATACCTTCAGTTTTAACATTTTTTATCACTTTTAAATAAATTTGTTGCAGTGACATTGGTTAATAAGATCATATAGGTTTCAAGCGTACAGTTTTTAAACACATTTTCTGTCCGTGTGCTGCATTGTGCGTTTACCGCCCCAAGTCAAGCCACACTGGCCTTTCTGTGGAGAACGCCTCCCTCGAGGCTTCTGTTACGCTCATTTGGACCCAGTCACAGAGATTTTAGTAAAATAGTCCTTACAGTTATTACTTCAAGCTTTTTACTTTAGATAAAAAGAGAGGGACTGAGCAAATTGCACAAAAACCTAATACAGGAGAGTCAATAAAACAAATGTTATGGCACGTGTGTGTGTGCGTGTGTGCATGTGTGTGTGCGTGTGTGTGTGTGTGCGTGTATGTGTGTGTGTGTGGTGTGTGTGTGTGCGTGTGTGTGTGTGCGTGTGTGCGTGTGTGTGTGTGTGAAGAGACTTTCTCTGCCAGAATATCTCTTCTTTCTGAAGGGAGAGAAGACAGGCTCAGAAAGTTTAGCAAGGTCAAGGAGTATCTTCAGCTCAGCTTCGGCTTCTGCACTCGGGTGAGAACCGCTGCATTTCGTTCGTGTCTCTCCGTGCAAAAGGGCAGCATGGGCTTCCCGAAATTCAGGGGCGCTGGTCTGGAGCCTTGAGCTTCCATTTTGCATGGAGCATCCTTAGTGCCTGCGTTAAGGGACTGCAGCTTCCCCGACTGTGACAGTGGCCCCAACGCAACTAGGGTCACTCAGCAGACAAGAATGCGCGCATACACATACACACACACGAATGTGCACACAGCCAGATATTTTTTATTCCCCAAATTTTAAAAGTCAAGTCGAGTTTTGATTTACCCCTGCAGGCTCACTACTCCCGCTTTCCCCAGACTTCACTAATTGCCCTCCCATTGCTTCCAGGCACCCTGCAGAGTTTTATTCCCCTTACTAGCCTGAAGATAGATCTTATATCTTTCTCTTATATTTTAGGTATGTTCATGTGAGTTCTACTGATCAGTATTTGACAAATATGAATTGTTAGAAACAATTGTCTACTGGGTGCTTCTAAAGTTTTGAAATGAATCAATGGACAATGAGACTTGATTAGCAAAATTTCTACTCACAATTCTGTCACATCTGGCAATTGGTAATAATTACTATTTTAATATTATTTAACCTCAAGCTTATAACATGCTATCAGAGATAAACTGGTAAGGCTTCAAATCTTCACATTTCACAGATTTTACAACAGGGAGATTTAGAGGAATTTTCAGAGGCCACGGTTATTTTTGGAGAGCATGGAACCCCTGTTGTTAGTTCTGTCCGCTTGTGGCCATGCTCCCGCCACAAAATAAAACTGCTTCCAAATTGGCTTCTTCCTCATTTAGAGGTTCAGAGTGCCTGGGAATTAGGGAAATTATTATTTATCTCACATCCTGATAGCATGTTGTTGCCGTTCTGATGATTTACTATGGAATGGAGAAAATACTGCCAACCAAGCATGTCAGAGCCACATATTATACATTCCATTTGCTCTTCGGAGCATGCCTCCTAGTGTATATGTACATGTGCGGTCTCTATTGTAGAAATAAAATAAAATAAACCAACTGGGCTCTTTTACTTCTTGAAGGCCTTTGGATGTATGTGACCTCTGGGACACATCAAATGCTTCCCTGGACATTTGAACTAGAAACTTTCTTTGCATTACAGGATCCCCAAATACTGACAAGGAAAGAAATACAAAATAGGGAATGGTTCCTTATTGATGCTTTAGTCTCCCTGTCTCCCCAGAGCCTGTCTTCAGAGTTGTATTATAACTTGATTTCTGGAGAGACTTTCTCTGTTGACATGCTTAAGACAGTACTGCGAGCAGTATTGTGTCCAACCTATGTGTTTTGCAATTGCAGTTTCCCTTTTTTATTTTATTTTTTACCTTATCAATTATCCTTGTTTGGCAAAGTAATCTCCTCAATTAAGGAGGCTTCTTGGAAACAATATTCCAGATTGGAAAACAGTAAAAGTTATGAAGTTTATTTTAACTAATATACTCTGTTCTGGCCTCAAATGTCAGTGACTAATTATGAAAATAAAAGTGTATTGGATATGCTTACAGGCAGTTCTTCAGGGTATTTGGAGTCTTCAAAAGGCTTCTGTGTAGAGGGATGGATAGCAAAGCTTGCAATCACTGTGGCTTCATTTCACGCTCAGTACCCACGATTCAGGGTACAATGTTGCATCGCCTTTTACTGTTTTATTGCTTTGCTACTGAGCATATTATGTATTAGCACTTCAGCAGGGAAATTTAAAGAGTGTTATTCTATTTATTTTAAGTGTCATATAATTATAAATTGATTTACCAGCCATTGTAATGCTACAAATGATAATTAATTTATTTGCATAATATGTAGTTTCATAGAAGTTCAATTATAACAAAACATTTGCTAAATGTACCATGAAAATAGTGTTTCCAGGGAGAGTGAGACACTGAAGCTGGGATCTTTTTAGTCTGTCTGTACCTGGTCTTCGTCATGGGCAAGTCCTTCATTTCAAGATGGATGGGAGATTTCCTTAGCCCTGCAGTTCGCTCAACTGCATGTTTTTCTCATTGTAAAATATGATAATCAGGCTCTCTGAGATATGCTAAAAAGTAATATGAAGTTGAGGATATTAATTCAGTTAGTAGCCAGAACCTCATGAGCCCAAACCGGGAGAGAGCTGTCTAATTACTACCATTTTGCCTGAACACTGAGCTAGCAGGATCTGAACCTGGTTCCCAGGCAGCCCCCCAAGGTTGGTGACTCCCTCCCTCAGGCCACAGGGGACGGGAGGGCGGGAGGCCGTCGGGGAAGCACCGAGAGGCAGGCTCCCTGGGAGCAAAGCGTCCTGAGTATTATTCCAGCACTAAAAGGCCGCTGTGCCCCTGCCGCCTACGGGAAGGAAGCCCCGGGAAGGGAGGCGTTGTCCCGGGAGAGGTGCTTCTTCACGCCGGCAGCGGCCTCGGGCGCAGCCCGCCTCCCCGGGAGGGAGGGAAGGTGGAGAGTCGGTACTTCCCTCGCTCTGCTAACGAAATCTTAGTAGTGTTCCCTTTTCTAAAAGCAAGTCTGTTCCTCAAACCACACCATGGGACGGAGTGGAAAATGTCCTGAACTGTCATGAAAGACACGTTGTGACACAGGCAGGATCTATTTTGCACAACAGTAGCGGCCTCTAAGGGAACTATTTGATGTGGCAGTTTATTTATTGTATTTGTTTGTCTCTACCTGCTGCAATCAAAGCCTCGTGGGGACAGGAATCATTTCATTTCATAGGTGTGGTATGTTGTCTTTTGTTTTTCATTCACCTCAATGTATCTTTCTAAACTTTCTTAGTGAACCCCTCTTTGATTCATTGGTTATTTAGGAGTGTGCTGTTTAATTTCCACATATTCGTGACGTCCAAATTTCTCTTTGCTATTAATTCCTAATTTCTTTAATTTTTGGTCGGAAGACATACTTTGTATAATGGGATACTATGTGGTCTGTCTTAGATAATATTTCACACCACCATTTCTGCTGATAGCCTGACATTCAATATTTTAGCCTTTAACCAAATGACTATGTGCCATATAATTGCTTAGACAAGTAGGATATTTCCCTCCCCTTCCCCAACAAATGGCTATTTCTTATAGTTCAGCTAAGATAATAGGCTACATTTTGACATCTGAGATCAAAGTAAATGGTGTTGGGTATACACGGGCTTTTACAGAGACATTCCTGTAAATGGAACGTAGAACCTACATATTAGTTCTAATTAGTTTTAAAATTCCTTCATGTGCCCATTTCTTGCAATGAGTTTGTTTGAAGCTCGGAGTCTTTAATCCTGTTTACTACAAGAGCTAATTTGTGCATAACCCCGCACTTGACTTATGGCTGCCTCATATGTTTCCTTTAAATAAAATTCCCCATGTGTGAAATATGCTCTGACTCTGAGTAGCTGAATTCTGCAAGCATCAGCTGAGGTTTAGTTATTCTCTGTAAATGAGATTTTTCCAGTTAAATCCTAATTGTCCTCAGGAAAGACTCCATCAGTCCCTTAGCATATAACTCTATTTGGTGAGTTAGAAATAAACCTTAAATGTATTTTTTATCAAAAGAAGGCATTATGATGTCACCTTAACAATCCTTAGCCCAGTGGTATTCAACTGGCATGCCATGGCACACCGGTGGGACATCAGAATTTTTAAAACTTGCAATACCTGACTATTTAGTCAAGGGCACTGACCTCTTTTCCCTTAGATTGTCAAATAAAAAAAAATGACAGCCGCCAGCACAGCAAGACCTGTCTAGTGTGAATAAAACAACATTATACCTTTTATTGTTAGATGGGCAAAATATCTTTTTTGGTGTGCTGCAGGATTTTCGTAATTAGTTTACGTGTGCCATGAGATGAAAAAGGTTGAAACTCGCTGATTTATCCTGATCTTCTTGGAAACAATGTTGCTATGGCAGAAGACTAACAAAGCAGATACTGCTTACTTTCTTTCGACTTGTCCCATTAGCTTTATTTTGTGATGGGAGACTAAGCCACAGGAATTATGAAGTTGAACTTAATTCCCACAGCTGTAAATCTCTTTTAAGTAGGTGGCATGTAGCTCATTTCTTCTGACCACGAAGTTGGGGAACACTTGAGAATAGGTAGTTAAGGTGGCGTCCTTAATAACAGCTCATATTCTGCATTGTCACGGAAACCGAGAAAGCTTCATGAGTGATGAAAGCGTTTGCTGGTTATCTATACAGCAGGTCCTTAAATAATGTCATTTTGTATGTCATTTGTTATAACATCAATAAAGAAAAAAAGCAATCTTCAACATGACCACTGTGTGGAGTTTGCATGTTCTCCCCATGTCTGTCCACACATGGATTTTCTCTGGGGACCCTGGTTACCTCCCACATCCCCAAAATGTGCACATTAGATGAACTGGTGTGCCTCGATTGTCTCCGTCTGAGTGTGAGCGTGCCCTACTACACGAGGGCATCTTGTCCAAGGTGGGTCCCACCTTGTGCCCTGCTCTGCAGGGTAGGCTCTGGCCACCTGTGACCCTGAACCAGCAGGTTAGAAAATAATTATCTTAAATATTTTTATTAATCTTCCTTAAATGTATGTATAGCTCACATTTATTTCCTTGTTTATATTAGATGTGTTTGGGGTCTTTATTTAGAAGTTTAGTGACGTTTTTGTGACCAGAAATATGCCTTAGGGACTTAACTCTTGTTCACATCAATTAGCCTGTGGTAAAATTGGTTTTGTTGTGTATCGTTTCGCTTAAAGTTACAAGAACCTGTCTATGACATAAAATGAGGACTTACTGTATATTGTCTCCATAAATGATAAAATGTCTGTATTTACTACAAAGTTACAATCACCCTAGTATATGCTCCTGTTGGCGTAGTAAGTGGGACAGTAAGCTTGGGCAGCACCGAATGGAGATTAAGAGGAGCATGACCATATATGTGTGCTAGTTTGCCTGGGGTTATCTCAGCTTACATCCACTGTCCCAGTGTAGTTTCAGTAGGGCCTTCTCTAACTAGCAAAATGATCTCAATTTGGGTGCTAAGTTACATACAGCTACTCTAATTAAAAGACTATTGCTGAAACTGGCCTGTGTGGATTCAAATCCATGTTCCTTTCTTTTCTGCCTATGTGAAAAACTAATGTAAATTTCTATGCCTCAGTTTCCTAACCTATAAAATGGGGATGGCAATAGCACCTTTCTAGTTGGTTTGAAAAAATGTAGTGTTTGTAAAGTTCTTAGACTAGTACCTGGCACTTAGCATATGTCATATGTCTAATGTAGATGACCTTGCACCACAGGCGATGAATACAGTTTCTAGGCCATGTTCATTAAGAGGGTTTCTATTGCCCCATGAGACTGATTTATTATAAATAAGTTTTTAAAGGGAGAATAAAGGCAGAGGAGGAAACAAGATCAGCGAGATGTATTGTTGTGAGTAGTATTAAATTATTTCGTCCCCTCCAAGATAGAAACACTTTATATTAAAAATCAAAGCAATATTCCAATATCTTTGTTATTAATTCACAAGTTTGCATCTTTCTGGATCTGGCGCTATCACAGAGCATCTCAAATTTGCCATAATACTATCTGAAACCTTAGGGAATGACAGCGTTGTTTCATTATTTGGAAACCTCTGAAGCTAGAGTAGTGCCTTCTGGTCTCTGCAGCATACAATTTGCATTCTACTGATTATAGTAAACCTTTGTACTTAAAGTTTCCCCCTTTGGATGAGTGTAAATCTGTGTCAATTTGATGCCTTTCAGGGAGCTGTTGATTTTAATAGAGAATACAAAAACAGTCTCTTACCTAAAACACACATTCTTGGAATAGGTAACACAGAATTTGGAGGAATGTAATACAAGAGAGTTATCGCCTGGCCTGATTATACTTGAAACAATACTAAATTGTGTTTTTTATTTCCTTGCGTTGGAGAGATTTTCCCTGACTCATATATTCAGCTCGCGTTCCAAGCATGCAGAAGCGCCTGCGACTTCTCTCTGTAATGCATCAACGCCAGTCAGCACCGTGGCAGCAGACAGTGGCAAAGCCAGCTCTGAACTGCCGACTAAAAAGACGATTTGTCCCTTTGGGAATAGAAAGGGAGCTCCATGTTCTCGTTAGAGACCTAGGTGACATGCTCATCCCGTGAGAGGCGAGTTTTAGGGGAAAGTGGCAACAGGGCTCTATCTGATTCACTAATTTACCTGGATTAAAAATTCACACATGACGCAGGCATTCGTGCTAGCTCAGGAGAAATGAACGGGGCGAAGTCAGAACCGCTGTAGAGCGGTTGGGTTTTTATTTCTTTACCTAGTCTACTTAGGGATTCCTTTTGCCAATGACTTAAACTTTGACTTTTTGTTCTATATCTATCTTTTTTTAATCTTCATGAGTCCAGAGGAAACTGTCTACCCAACAACGGTAAATATGGCAGCAAGTGGCCCCACCAGAGACGCGTGTGACAGATGGGACACGAGGTGGTGCTGGGAGTCCGCGCTGCCAGGGCTTCGAGGAAAGGGTCAGAGCGAGCTTTGGGGCTTCTGTAATTTCTCCGGCTGTGTGGAGGCCTGGGCTGCACTCGGTACTTTCCAATGATGGCAGCAGTGACGGGGACAAGTGTGCCAGCGGATCTGAGCACGCAGGAGGGTTGTGTAGCAAAGGCTCCAGCGTCCTGCTTCCTAAAGTCACTGCCACGTGAAGAAGACAGTGCTTCCAACAGGAGCAAGGACCTTGTATGTCCCTGCGAGCTCCCGTAGGAGGCACGAAGGCAGTGATTTGTGAGTTTAAGGCATGTGCTAGGTGTCCTGGGCAGCAGTGGGCGCTGGGCAAATAGGGGATCTTTATAAATACAGGCAGCTTGAATTCTCTCCCATGAGCTCACGGCATATGTACTTTCTCCGCCGCTGAGCTGGCTGCTGGGCCACTTACATTACGCAGTGGGCCTGCGGCATTCGGCATGTACTGGAGACGGAGGCACAGTAGCCGGGGCAGTGAGGAAGGGGCTTGGGAGACAATGACCACATATGCTTTGGGCTGTAAAGCGGCAGGCACAGAGGAGGCAGTCCTAGAAACACAGCTCTCACTTACTCTCTCACTCAAAACAACAGCCAGTTGATTGTCAAAGCAGTGTGGCGTTATAATCAAAAGCAGGACCCAGTGATTTAGGCTGGCCAGGTTTACGTCCCATCTCTACCCTCAGCAGCCGTGTGACCTTAGGCAAATTACTAAACCTCTCTGTATCTCAGGTTCCGTATTTGTAAAATGTGGATATAACCCCCATTACATGGAAGTGTGAACACCTAACCTTGAGTATTATATGAGATAATCCATGTGAAACACTTAGAGAAGTACTGGGCACATTATAAAGTCTTCAAAAACTTAGCTTTTCATATGGAATATCTGTTTATGTCCCTCTCTATCCATAAAGACACCTTTAGCGTTACCGTTACGTGCACAGTCACAATGGTAACACTAAATGTGTGAGTGCAAGACGTACGCATGTTTACTTGTCACATCTGTATAAGCTTATCTAGTTCACTGAATTTAATACCTTTAGGTTAGGATACCATGATAATTATATTCTCCCATCTTTCACTCATTTCAGTGGCTGTGGCCGTTGATGAGCTGGATATCCTATGGGGAGCTCTCATTATATCCGGGAGGTCCCAGAGGAAAGTCAAGATTTGTTTATGCCGATAAAATTTATATAATAGCGTTTTTAAAGTACTAATGACAAATGCCACTTTGTCACACTCTTTAAAAGAGTGATGATGGTGATGACATTAATAATAATGATCATCACATCCCTTACCTCCCTGGCTCTTTGTGAGCTTCTCGCACTTCTTTAATTCTAACATAAACAGTGCATTTGGTCCTTTAAGAATGTCAGTCACACAGAAATGGGTTAGAACCAGGGTGGAGTTAGCGATGCCGTTAGTCGTAAAGAAATACGCTCACGGAGAATAAGAGACTTGCTTGAGGTGGCCCGGGGAGGCTGCCATATATATATATATATTCCTGCCTCATTCCAAGCAGTTCACTCGCCAGTTCACTCAAAGGCCAGAATGTTCTGACGCCCGGTCACACTCTACAAACCGATGTTCCCGTTTATCGGCGCCGCTTCCAGATTGACCCATTTCAAAGATGAACTCAACTGAAGATGCCTCTAGGAAGAAAATAATTCTCTCAAAAGTCAAACCAAGTATAACTTCCACTTGATAATCCCTGTGTGTTTCTGCTTTCTTAAACTGTGCCTCTAGGGAAATTAAATGTGACCAGTTCCTCCCTGATAACAGAATTTTTTTCTAGGGAGCTGAATGCCAGTGATCATCAGATTACCAGTCGTCACAGGGGAGGTTGGGAGTTTGCTGTTCTGCTATAAGTTAGCTCTTTCCCAGTCTCGTGATATGTTCAAGGATTAATGACTGGAGCTACTCCAATTCTTTCTCCTATTATTTACCGAAATCTAACTTTAAAATATTAAGGGCAGTTATTCAGTCAACCAGGATGTGTTGTGTACCACTTAGCTACCAGTTTCAGAATCGTCTTTGACACATATTTCTCTTAGTTTCATGTCCAGAATCCAAATACTACTAAGGTTCCTTTTGGGAAACTCTTTCTGATAAATTTCTCCTTTGTTTCTACTGTCATTACCATGGACTGGCGTTTATTTTCTCTCACAACTAGTGATTTCCAAGCGTGTTTATCTGATTCCCAGGTACTACACTAGACTCACAAAATCCAAATATCCAGGGGTGGAGCCTGGTGGTCTTTTCCTGAAATCAGCTTCATGAGATTTTGACATCACCGACTTAAGTGAACGCGTGTAATTGTTAAAGTGTTCTCCAAGTGGTTTTTTCTCCCCCAAGATTTGCCCAAAGCCAACTCATTTTTTTTACTTTCTATCATAAATGCTGGAAAAATCACTAATGATCCTAGATTTTTATTTATCATTCTTTTTCTTGTCCAGAAAATTTAGAAAGTCTCCACAGTAGATGATCGATTACAAATTCCATAGCTAAAGATTTTTGTTCCATAGCGAAGTCAGATCTTTTTTATCAGGCTTTTGTGCCGCTGCTTTCCTTTCCGCCAGCCTTAATCTATGCACTCCTGCTCGCCTCACATATCTGCCCCATGTGTCGCCCCTGCCGGGGCTCCTTCTCTCTGCTACCTCTCACTTCTTCTCACTCCAGTTGTATGAATATCATATTCTTCCAACAAGACATGAATTATCTTTTATTTTTTAAGACAAAAACCTTGTTCTATAGTTTATTCCCACCTTTATTCCCACCATTCTGAGCATGATGTTATGGTCCAGTGAGTCCTCAATAAGTCGTGTTAAGTATGCTCACAGGTAAAAGTGTGGACGAGTCAAGTGTGTGGATTTGATTAAATAATGAGCCCTTTTCTATTATTCTCAAAATGTCTCAGACACTGATTTAATTTTCTTTTGTCTTGGTACTCATCAAATCTGTAGTGATCTTGGTATCCATCAAACTTTAGGTTCATCAACAGACAATGATGAAAGCAGTGTTAATTATATTGTAATTTTCTATAAGCATGAGGATTTACTAAATGAAATCTAATAAGGTATGTCATCATTCTAACGAAGGTGAGAGCAGGAACCCTACGTTTACCACTAACCTTTTTTTAAAAAATCAGGCGGTGTATCTAGGAAAGAATGGATTAATCAAAGTAATCAGTTGATAGATGAATAATAAAATGTTTAAAACTATGCCAGTGGGAATTAAGTTTTCTAATTTGAGATAGACTCTTGTTAAAATGGCTAAACTTTTTGGTGAAATAAGCAAATAAAAATAATTCTACTAGTGTTCTTATGTTCCAGGGCTGGACAGAGCCAAAACCTGTGTCTCCTAGGATGATCATAAAAGTGACCCTTTGGTATTAGGATTTTCCCTGATCAATAGCAACTTTCCTTCACTCAAAGACATGTGAGGGAAATAGCTACAGAATGTAACTGAGTCAGAAGTCAGATGGCCTTAGTCCAGAGTCAGTGCTGCTAGAAACCAGAGCACAAGCATACAAGTTAGGTGCAGGCCGTCACCCTGAGGACTTTCATTGGTTCTGTCTGTTCGCATAGAGTGTCAGCCCTCGCTCAAGGCATTTTAAAATCCTATGGGCTCTGGCCCCTTTCTCCTTAAAGGTGCTACCCCTCTTAAATTCTCTAACTTGGATTATTAGAGTTTCCTGGGAGCAGTGTAACTAGAAAAGGGCCAAGACACTGAAATGTTGAACAGGTGTTTGCTACTTTGCAGTACAAAGCCAAAAGCTGGGTTCTAAGCATCATGTCTAATACGTTGTTGGGGATGAATTATCAACACCACTAATTGATCTTTATTTAAGGGATATTTTATATTAGTCCAAGAGAAAGACAACTTAGAACTTCGGGATCAAAATAAAAGTTGACAAGCAGAAATAAATTGTATGGAGCTGAAACTTCTGCTTCTTGTTATCACAGTCTAGGTGATAGGCTAGGCAATTTAGAGCAACTATTCTATTCAGGACTAACTAAAAAAGCACCAAAGAATGCTTTTAAAAAGCAAGGAATGAACAGGCCAAAATCGTGGAATAGATGAGAAACCAGAAAGGTAGGGTCAAAGTGACCTTTTTCCAAGGGCATTTTCCCATTTGGCAAAGAAACTGACCTTCTGTCTTAGTGGTCTTTTGAGACTAAGAAGACACTACTTCCAACACAGGGCCGCCTCAGGTGGAGAGTCCACCGGATGTATTAAGCTCCCTACAGCCTACGTTGTCGGAAAACGTGAACTGGAAATAAACTTCCTCTTAAGTGAACTTGCAGTCAACATGCTCCCACTCTGGATGAACTGGGAACGCTCTCGGACTGGTAAGGAGCCCCAGACAGAAGTAAACAACAGCAATCTTCTCAGTAAGAACAGAGCTTTATGAGAAGTCTCACATTACTCCTATAAATAATCTTTCAATCTTCCTATAAAGATTACTGAGCACACACAGATGCCAACAACCACAAAAAAAAAACAAAAAAAAAAAACAAGAAAAGCAGTAGGAAAGAAAAGAGAAATAGATTGTAATGATTGGACAAATATTTTTTAAGTGGTTATGCTTATTCTCTTTAAAGAAACCAAAGACACACTTTTAAAATATGTGCAGGAAATTATAAAAAGTAACACGGTAGATTTGCAAAATGACCCAATAGAAGTTCTGAAAGTAAAGAACAAAATATCCCAAATTAATAACTCAATAGGTGGATTTAATGCCAAATTACACAGTGCTGGGGGGGGAAATAGTGTAAGGAAAGATAAGACAGAAAAAATTTTGTAGAACTTTGCTGCTCAAAGTATAGGATAGAGGCATTATTTAAGGTGAACATGGTTGAAATTTTCCCAGGAAAAAGGAAAGCTACCATCCCATGGCTTCAAGAAGTCCAATAAATCCTAATCAAGATAAGTAAACAGAAATTCATACCTAAGTATATTATACTATAGAACTACAGAAAACTAAAGACAACGAATATAATCTTAAAGTTAGCCAGAAAAATCAAAGATAAGAGAAACAAGAGGTGACAATGAGTTGACTCAGATAAGTAATTATCATTCTACCATACATGGTTTTAATTATTTATCTGGTTTGTTTTAAAAGTCAACATATGGCCTCTGAAAAGTCAGTATATTATTAACACAAGAATCAGAACGCTTGGGTTCAAAGCCTTGTCTACATCTAACTATTGCATAACCTTGAGCCACTTACTTAGTCCTTTAACTACTAATAATACCTTCCTTAGAGGCTTACATGGTGATTAGATGAGGCAATGGAGATAAGAGTATTTATTGTAGTGTCTGGCATATAGTTACTACTAAATAAATGTGCAGTGTTATCATGAGTATTATTTTATAACATACTTTAAACAGTATTATTGATTCATATTTTATAGTACATTGATTTTTACTGTTTTCTTTTTAAAAGGTGAGATATCTAAGTTTTTTTCATTTTGTACACTAACACAATATTTTATTTATGAGGGATACGAACATATTAAGTATGTCTCTGGTGAACATGTGAAAAGTGCTCTGAAAACTGCAAATCACCATGAACATCTTAGTTGTAACTTAATTTATGCCACATAAAAATTGCATTTTCAGTAGGTACAGCTATAATCTCCATCTTACAGAGTGGGAAATTAAAGCATGGGAAGGAGTCAGTTCACCTTAGAGGAGGGAGTCACTCCTTGACCGTCCCCTTGAAAGGTTTTGCCTGGTACCTTGGATGAAAAGCCCTAGCAGCTTCCTAGGGTGTAGTAAATTGGGGCTTGATTTCAGTGCTCCCAGTTCTGCAGCACACTGCTCAGCCAGAGGTGCACACATGGCCACAATGAGTCTATTCAGGTTATGTCAAAAAACTATTACATAAAATAGTACTAAAAATTAGCAATTAAAAGCATTTCAGTTGTAATATACCTACTTCTTCCCTTTTTAAAATTTTATTTATTTTTTCATGCTTAGATTAAGTTTTGGTCCAAAATTTAAATGAGCAGGCCCTGGCAAAACGTGTCAGTTTGCTTTTTTAAAACAAAACCTGAAAATAGCTATGAATTAGATGCGGAGTGTTTCACAGTAATAATACCTGATGCAACACCGCTTTTTTAAGTTTGATGGCATTTCTGTGTAAAGCAATTTAAAATGCTATTTTCAAAGTAGTTTAAAATCATTAGATAGACAACTCAGAGAGGAGATGCTGCAATGTTCCTTACGTCAATGTGTAGAAGCCCCTACCCTGCTTCTGTATGCAACTGTGGACTATATGGGAGTTGGGGAAGTTGAACTTTTTAAAGTTGACACAAAATAAGGGAGAACATGATGGAGGTGGTCACCAAAAGGAACTTCTGCTGAAATAAGAAGCGTTGGGAAAGAACCCTGGAGAAACGGCAAGAATATAACAGAATGACAACAAAGAAATCAAGTTGGATGAGTGTCAGTGGTATGAAACGCTAGCGAAGCACTTCCCTGGGCTGTGATTGCTACTGTCCTAGTCACTAGGTTCTGATTTCTGACGAGTGTGATGGTTCATTATCCCCAAGTGGCAGGGGTGGCACCAGGCCTGATGTGGCCTGGGCAGTGAGAAAGTTGGCAACTCCAGAAAGCTGGTTAGTCCCTCCCAGGCAGTCGGCAGGCCATCAGGGAAGGAGAAGAGCAATACTTTCTGCTCTACTTGGCATCTGTTTTGCTTATTCTGAAAGGGAAGACATTAACTAAATTATAATCTGACTTGGCCTTTGTTTAACAGTTGCAGGGAAGAACACGAGTGGTCAGCACCATTGATAGATCTTGATCACTTTCTTTTTGCATTTTTTTTTCCATGTCATTAGTGAGTGAAAGCCCTTAGGACAAAATATTAGGGTATAAATTTAAAATGGCAATGATTCATAAAATTTGTTTCCTGTAAAAAGGCCATGGTTCTGTGGAGCTCTCGTTTCGCTTTCACTTATGCCTAGTTAGCAATCTGTTGTTGAAACACTCTAAAAGGGGAACACATATCAGAGCACTTCAGTGTGGCAAAAGAGAGCACCTTTTCTAGTCTGTTCTCTGCATTTGTCATGGGCAAGAAAAACAGGGCTGAGTAACAGGTACCCTAAAGATTCGCTTAACTTAGTCACTCACTTTATTCACTCGTGAGGACGTATTTTCCGCAGTGAGTGTCTCTTATATGCTGTGTACTTTGCTAGGTACTGAGGCAAAAATAACAAATGAGCCATATGACCCCTAACAGGAGAGAACTCACAGTTGAATAGGGAAGCTGCTGTGGGAGCAAGCAGTCGGGATACAGTGTGTCACCAGGATGCAGTGCTTCGCCAAAGGAAGAAATAATCACCGCCCCAAGGGGAGGGGGGGAGAGGGAAGACTTTGATGAAGACTGAAGATTTACCACCCCAAAAGATGCCTTTTGGGATATGGATCTTAAGTTGGTTATTAAGAAACAGAGGACTCATAAGGAAACTTTAACCCTCCCCTTTGCCTCCCTAGAGGAAATTAAATAGAAAAAGCTGCTTTAGAGGAAGGAAGTACCTATCGCCTTAGCGTCATAATATAAACTGAATGTGGCAAAGAAGGAGAGCTCTAGCAAAGCCTACCTGTTGGATCTCCTTGTGCGTCCCATGGCTTCCTGCTGGCCCAGCAAAAGTTTGTTTTCCACGTTTGCTCTCTCTCTCATCTACCTGCAAATTGCCTACGTTTCCTTTCAAATCCCAGATCCCTGCCCCGCACTTTCTCCTTTGTCCAAAATGGCATATGAACCTCCACTACCCCATGCATCTTGGGGTCTCATGTCCCACGGCCCCCCGCATGTGCATCTGTAATAAATCTTGGCCATTTTCTCCTGTTGATCTGTCTTGCGTCAGTTTGATTAGTGGCCTAACTAAAAGAACTTAGACAGTGGGAGAAGTTACTTTTTGTACCCCTGCAACTTCCTATAAGAAGAGGCATCCTCTGCTGGGGTCCTGAGGGTGGTTGGGAAGGTGGTGCCAGGTGAGCAAGGTGACCTGGGGAGGCATTTGAAGCATGAAGCAAGAGCTGATGGAGGAGGAGAGAACATGTGGAGCCGAGAGCAGAGCGGGCCATGTAGGTACGGCAGGAGCAAGGGCGCTGAGCAACAGTGGGCAGAGGTTAGAGAGACTGCAGAGGGTCACTACAAAGACCTCTCTAGTCTTAAAAAGATAGATGCTAGACGTTTAATTTTAAAACAATGTTCAACAGAAAATTTCAGTCGCTGTAGATATAGGATGTTTAAAAAGCTATTGTATTTTTTCTCTAGAAGAGAACAAGGTTATTTTTCTGTATTCTCTTGAACATCAATCTGTGATCCTGACTTTCCCCAACCCCAGTCTACCTGTTAAGGCTCTGAGATCCCTAAAGTTTTCTCTGACTATCCCAGCCCACGCTTCCTTCTCTTCTTCCATCCCCTAATTGTCTGAGACACTCTTTTGGTACTTCAAAATCCTAAGACTTTTAAACAAGGGTCTAAGTTTACAGATCAAAAAATAAAACCCGGAGAGATGGAATTACTTGCCGAGGGTTTTTGACATTCTGCCTTACATTTCCAGTTAACGTTTTATATGTGTAAATCTTGTCTCTCCAACCAGATTACAAAGAAGTAAAGGACTGACTTCCATTTTATTATTTTCTACTTTCTCTTCGTATAATATCGACTAATTGCCCCGATAACAGGTTCTCAATATGAGTTTGCAGATCGATTAGCAAGGGCACTTGCTTTCTGGAATACATTTCCCTTAAGAGGGGGGCAGGGACTTTGGGTAGTCAAAAAAATTAATTCTTACTATTTTTTAAATGAAATCCACCAAACTTTAGTCAGCCTTTCTGCCTTTAGAACCTCCCTCTCTCTGTTCCTACACTTAGCAGAAACCAATGTATTCTAGGGAGGAAAGAGGGGACTTAGGTTGTATCAAGCACTCATGATCTAGAAAATTATTTTCCCCCTCCCCAACTTAAGTTTGCAATGAAACATCAAGATCACAGACATGACTTTAAGACCATTCATTACCCACCTGTAGATTACTATCAGGATTCTCAGCTCTTGCTTACGCATGTAGTGAGTTCATCTGATCATTTCCCCATCTCACCATTTCTAAATTGTCCAGCATAATTCTCTGAGTCTCCCATGTCACTCCTCTTAACTGAACTCTCCTCATTTAAAAACCTTGACTCTATATTACATCTACGTTCTTCTCAGGAGATGTCTTTTACATAAAACTAGCTCCCCTCAGCCTATGTTTCATCAGAGATATGAAAATGCCTCTGCCTGGTGAGTTTTGCAAGTATAGTTATCTTGTCAGTAAACTTTTTGGAACAAGAGATGATCAAGTCCAATAAAACCATTACATACAAGTATTCAGGGAATGATTCTCTTTGGGTCTTAACTTTAGTCAATATGTTGTTTATTTTTAAGCCTATTTTCCTAATTAAGCTTGTTCCTAAGGGGTTAGTTAAAACTTCTTCCATCTCATTGTTTTATCTTGCTGGGCATTAATATTTCTTCTATTTCCTTGAACATTAACATATGGTACTTTCATTCTGAAAAGTTAATCCTCAGACATGGATGGATGTTTAAAGAATAAAAAATTTAATTAAAATGTTGTTTCTAGGAGGGACTAGTGTTTGCTACATTGACCAGACTTTGGGTTTTAGATTGACAGGCCTGGAGACTTGATATTGTCATTCACTAAAAGTACCTCATATCTCAGGGGCAGGCTCAAATTAAACAAGCTCACAGACCAGTGCATCAAACCAGAATACCTATTTATTGATTTACAATGAGAAACAGTAGCTGCTACATGGACTGGAATACTAATGCCAACTTTCTATTCCAGGAAACCATATAACAACTCCTGCATGGGAAGCTAAATTATAACCCAAAGATTGCTTGGTGAGCATGGGATCAGAACAGGGCATGATTAAGACCTTTGGAGGCCATAAGCATTTTAGTTTGCTTCCCACTTCCCTTACGTTATTCAAAATATAAACAATGCAAAACTATAAAAATGTGGAAAGTCCAACCAAGTTTTGACTTTCTCCATGGCTAATATTTTTATACTTTCAGTGAAATATCAAATATTATATTCTTTCAAAAGTAATTTTTGTGACCTTGTTTTGCTAGTGTCCTGAATACATGATTTGTCTACCGGGCTCAAAACAAGAGGAGCTAGTTCTAGTACTTGGAGTTCTGATTGCAACAAGCCTGGATGCAGCCCTTCTAAAGGATTACAGAACTCTCCTCTAGATCTTGCTTGGATAGACGCTGCTAATATTTGCAAAGTGGCTCCTCAAGTGCTTCCATAGCCAACTTCATCCCTGTCCGATTGACACATTCTTTCTTTAAGTATGTTAATGCATTCAATTAACTTACAGTCAAGGAAGGCTGAGCTGAGAATATTCTGTCTGAGAAGAGTTTTTATATCTCTGATCTGCTCCATTGTGCATGGATTTCATATCGTAGAGCTCATTCAGAGAGCAGCAAGCCCCCACCTTATCCCATAACAGTGACTATTGAGAAGGGAGAAAAATTGGCTAGATCCCCATGTCATAGGCAAGGCCAAAAAGCCTGTTCAGGATAACTATTATTATCTATGGACATTATGCATGATGGGGTCAAATTCATATTGGCCTAGGAAAGGCCACAGTTACAGCATAAATGATCACCAGCCTGAAGACAGGATTTTATGGAGAGTGTCCAAATAATTAAAATGATACTCATTGAATGAATGAATGAATGTACATCAAGAAAAAAAATTTAAAAGGCTTTTCAAATAAGGACAGTTAAATAACCAGCTCTTTTATGCACTGCACATTCAATGACTTAAATAAGTTGTTAGATTTAAGAAGGCTGAGGACCTGTCCCCATAAAATATTAATCACACAAGGAATAACCATAACTTTATTGTGGAAAAATCTGGCAGATACTTCTCTCACCAAGTAAAATCACCTGTAAGTAGACATGTAAACACCGTATTCCTTCCAATATGATACAGTGAGAAGCACACACTATAGTTTTTGTGGTACACTTGTCAAAAATGCATAACTTTAGTCATGGAAATACAACAGACAAACCCAATTTGAAGGGCCTTCTATAGCGAGGCTGGCTTTTCAAGAGCACCAAGATTATAAAATACAAAAAAAAAGAAAAAGAGAAATTAGCGGGAGAATTGGTGGTATTCCAATATGATTTGTAGAGTAGAGTCAGTGAACAGTGTCAATGTCCTGGTTTGCGTGACTGTGCTATGGTTGCATAAGATGTTAACACTAGAGAAGGGAAGGGAAGTGTGTGTGGGAACTCTGTACTATTTTCGTACCTTTTCTGTAAATGTAAACTTATTCCCAAATAACAAGTTAAAAGAGAAGTAATGAGACAGATTTCATGGATAAACAAGCAAGTTTATGTATCACATAACTGAAGTAAATGTATCTTAACATTTTTTTTGCGGGGGGGTTAGGTGAGCTGGAAATCACATCTGAATGATGTTTGAAATAATACCATTAATACCAAAAAGCTATTCCTTACTCCAGCTCCCTCAGTAGCTTTTCCACCTCCACTCTTTCAGAGTTGTCATACACACTTTATGTTCAAAAATATACTCCTCAAACTATGATTAAAGTGCACATGGTTAAAGCAATCTAAGACTACTGAAGATTTTTCATGAAAAGTTAACAGTCTCCTCCAAGCTTCTGCTGTCTCTCAGACTTTGTCTCCAAATGCGATCATTATAACACCTAGAGCCTTTATTTACATCCCCTCCCAATACTTTTAGGCAATTATCTTGACCTAAGGCTCTGTTGTCATGAATTTGTTATTCTAGTGATTATCTTTACTTTCGCAGAAATGCTTCTTGTTTTCTTATTGTTTATTTCACATGGCAGCATGATCTTAACATACGGATAAAATGTCTTCTTGGATCCCTCTGCTCTGAGTTGAATATTTTAATGCTTAAGTTCTGCCACTTCTGGCTGGCCCTGTGTTTGTGGGTCTGCTCGCACAGATGAAAAAAAAAAAAAAAATACCTTCAGGTAGAGTCTGAGTTGTCCCAGAACAGGCTTTGGGCATATAGAAATGAGCACCGGAGCACTGACAGCACCTGCCTTAGTGGCACATCCTTTGGCTGGATATTAGTTTACATCGGAATTAGAAATCTCATAAAGGAGGGGCTGATCTGAAGTCATGATTGGATGATCTTGGGAGATGACCTTGTGTCTCTCATAGAAACGGTCTGTGGGTGCCAGATATGAGGAGTATTAACAGCAGCACATAGGAGGAAAAGCAGAAAGGAATAGGGGTCAAATGGGTTAAAAAACACTGATTTAAATAAGTTTGAACAGCTTAAAGGACTAATAAACAGGGTAGATTTAAAAACTACAACCAAAAAAACCCCAGCCTTTTCCAAAGTAACTTGATACATGCAGCATTTTCCAAACTGACATAATGACAGAATCTTCTTTTTATGGCTCGTTTCTTTAGGCTGATTTTCCATGAAACACACTTTGAAAAATGCTGATCTCGTGAAGCCCAGTCTTCTCATGTTACAAGTAAGGCAACTGGAAGCTCGGAGCACTTGTGACAGGTCGAGGTCAGGCAGATTATTAGTTGTTAAGCTTGGCCCTGGCCCAGTGCTTTTCGTTCCATCCCGCTGTCTCTCATCTCAGTTCGGGAAGCCTCTGGTGACCCATATCTCCTGCTTCTTGAGCTGTTTTCAGAAGGGCTTCTTAGGGGCTATTAATTGCCTCTGGATGTCAAGGGTACATGAGGCCCACCTAGTGAGCTTTCCAAGATATAGAACGGTATGTGTTTGGTGTTGGTCAAGAGGTTCGGCATGCTGACTCCTAGGCTGATTAAAATGGTGTGTTTTTCTGCTATTCTGCTCTAGGAAGAAAGGCGATGATAGAAAGCATCTGTTAGCGTCGTTTGATAAGATTGGCACCTACTGGAGAAGTTGTTGCTTTTCCCCATGTAAAGTAGGGGTGGGTACACCCACTGGCAGAGCCCACTGCAGACAAGACTCTCGATCAGATCAGTGACTCGCCTTAAACGGCAGCGCAGAGAGACACAGGCACCGCTTGGCCTTGGCTAACGAGGAACGTCCGGAGCAGAAGAGGCTGGAATGCTCTCCGTGTTTCCTCCAGTGGCATAACCTACCCAGAGAGAGGCTTCAAGGCAGCAAGAGGCATTCCGCTGCTCTCTGGTCTCCGTTATTAACAAGAGCTGTCACAGATGCGGGGCACTGCCTTGCGTTAGGGATTGTACTTGACACTTTGATTGAGCTCATTTAATCTTCACAACAACGTGCAGAAAGTATTTTCTTCCGTTATTTTCTTATGTGAGCAAACTAGTCTTAGAGAAGCTCTTCAGCTCGCCCAGGGCTTTCCAGCAGGGACAGGAGGCCCCATTCCAGCAACGGCAGCCGGGGACGCTGCGCTGGTCCCCGTGAGGGCCACACCCTCGCTAAGAGGCTATCAGATGAGAGAAACCTGAAACACACCCAGTGGGCGAGCTGGATAGGAGTGGACAGTCGTTAGTGAGGCGGACGAGTTAACCCGTCCTGAGCCAGGCGGCCACTGTTCCCGCTTATTTGCCGCTGCCCCCGGAAGACGCGGCCGCTTGACTGGAGGATGCCGACGGCTGGGCTGCAGCCCCCTCTGCGAGGAGCCTGGACCCTTCCCGGGAGGAGAGTAAGCATCTCAGCTTATTGTCCGAGGGAACAGCGATGCTGGGTGCAGCTTTTTTTAGAGCTGTTATTTAAAAATAAAACAACAAAACTGCACCCACACAAGCTTTAACCTGAACAGGTACAGTCGGTATTACTAAAATATAAAGCCGTATGTTTGGCGACTCGAGAAATAAGAGGACAATAAATCAGACTTGCACGCTTGCACAGAGAGCCAGAAGATGAAGCGTTTGGTGCCGAGTGTGTGCCTCCGATGCCCTGATGGTGCTGGGTGCCGTTGCAATAGGTGAATAATAGATCGTAGACACAGGTATAAAAAGCGGGGGACAGAAAATAATTTTTAAAGAGTGTAACAATTCCACAACACTCAAGCAGAAGCAATGAGAGTTCTTAGAGGAAGGGTAAGATAAATGGCAACTTCGGGGTATTCTTAACCGTAAATGATACTCCCTTGCAAACCGAGGACAGAATGAGGCTCAATAAATGCCATTACAATATATAACTTTGCGCGGCTTCTTCGGCTGCCTGGGGAGCAAATGAGTCAATGTGAGATGTTCTCTAAAGACTCCCACAGTGCCTCATGCCTAATAGATTCACTGGATGAAGCTGGGGTTTCTTAATGACTGGGAACTGGGCCCCAGATGCTGGCGAGAAGGAAGAGGGTCTCTGACTAGCAGGCAGGTGGAGATGCTGTGGTAGAATGCGGGGGGCGGGGGGGTATTAGAAATGTATTTTAAACTCTGACTTTGTGGGTAACTAAAGGCATTGCATATGGCAAATGGGCTGTGCAGCGGGACCTGGGGTCAGCCAGCAACAGCTGAGGAAGGAGGTTTTGGACTAGAGAACAGTGATGAAATGGAACAGATGGAGGCTGTCTTAGGCACCGAGGTCACACCAGCCCTAAGGAGAGAAGTTGGAGTGAATTATGGCGCCACATTGCATGTGCAAATATGTGATTGCTTAGCAAATTAAAGAGGTAATGAATGAAGGCTAGATTGGAAGGTGACAAGTCTAAGTTGCCAGTTATCATATGTCATTTAATCATACTGACATTTCACAGGCAGCAAGAAAATGCAATTGAGAGACAGCATATATTAGTGCAAAGAGCAAATGAATTGAAGTGAAGCACAACTGACAGTTTACTCCATAATAACTGTTTGAAAATGGGCAAATGATTTATCTTCTCTGAGTCTTTTTCCCCTCATTTGTAAGTGATGATTTTTATTTTTTTTATTTTATTGAATTTATTGGGGTGACATTGGTTAATAAAATTATACAGGTTTCAGGTGTACAGTTCTACAGTGCCTCATCTGTATTTGTATTGTGTGTTCACCACCCCAAGTCGTCTTCTTCCATCACCATTTATCCCCCCTTTCTCTTCTACCTCTCCCCACCCCCCTTCCCCATGACGATCGCCATACTGCTATCTGTGTCCATGAAGTGATTTTTATAGCACCAAATATAACACAAAGATTCAGAAATAGAGGATTACTTTAAACATGATACAGTTATCATTAAAGTAAACAATAATTATAAGCAGAAGCCATTATTATCAAAGTGGAATTGTTTTTAATGCAAGAGAAGCGAGTCATATTTGCCGGTGTGTAAGATGTAGCAACAGCACATGAAAATTATATCAAGGGTGAGGTTTACTGGGAAGAAAGCAGAGGTTAAGGTCCCGGGTTTGGAATTCTGCTAGATCTGTAATTGGGTCCAGGTTTTTCACTCACGAGCCATGTGATGTTGACATACACTTAACTTTTAAGAGTCTTGGTGTTCTTACCTGTAAAATGAGAATGATCTCAACTTCGTCATTGTTTATATTTACATCTTTAGTCCATTTTGAGTTAATTTTTGTGAGTGGTAATATGGGGGTCCAATTTCATTCTTTTGCATGTGGCGGTCCAGTCTTCTCAACACCATTAATTAGAGAGACTATTCTTAATCCATTGAATATCTTTGTTCCCTTGTCAAATGTTAGTTAATCACATACATGTGTTTATTTCTCGGCTCTTGATTCTGTTCCATTGGTTTATGTGTTTGCTTTTATGCCAGTACCATACTTATTTGGTTACTCTAGCTATGCAGTATGGCTTGAAATCAGAAAAGTGTGATGCCTCTAGCTTTGTTCTTCTTTCTCAAGATTGCTTTAGCTATTTGGGGTCTTTGTGGATCCATATAAATTTTAGGTGTTCTTTCTATTTCTGTAAGAAATGTCATAGGAGTTTTGATAGTGTTTTCATTGAATATATAGATGGCTTTGAGTAGTATGAACATTTTAACAATATTAATTCTTTCAACCCATGAACATGTAGTATCTTTCCATTTATTTGTGTCTTCAATTTCTTTCGTCCTATAGTTTTCAGTGTACAGACATTTCAACTCTTTGGTTAAATTTATTCCCAAGTATTTCATTATGCTATTATGAATAGGATTGTTTTATTTCTTTTTTAGATATTTTGCTGTTAGTGTGCAGAAAAACTGATTTCTGTATGTTGATTTTGTATCCTGCATATTTACTAAACATGTTAATTAGATCTAACCATTTTTGGTGAAGTCATTAGAATTTTCCATGTATAAAAATGTCATCTACAAACAGAGACAATTTTACTTTTTCATTTCCAATTTGGATGCATTTTATTTCTTTTTCTTGCCTGATTGCTCGGCTAAGACATCTAGTACTATGTTGAATTAGAATGGATAAAGTGGAGATCCTTATCTTGTTCTTGATTTTAGAAAAAAAATTTCCAACCTTTCACCATTGAGTGTGATGTTAGCTGTGGGTATTTCTTTTCTTTTCTTTTTTTAATATGTCTTTATTGATTTCACAGAGAGGAAGGGAGAGGGAGAGATAGAAACATCAGTGATGAGAGAGTCATTGATCGACTGCCTCCTGCACACCCCCGACTGGGGATCAAGCCCACAACCAACGCATGTGCCCTAACCGGGAATTGAACCGGGATGTCCTGGATCATAGGTCAGTGCTCAACTGCTGAGCCACATGGGCAGACAGCTGTGGGTTTTTCATATACAGCATTTTATTATGTTGAGGTACATACCTTCTATATCCAATTTGTTGAGTTTTTATTATGAAAAGATGTTGAATCTTGTGAAATGATTTTCTGTTGAGTTGATCACATGATATTTATCTTTTACTTGTTAATGTAGCATATCACATTTACTGATTGCATATGTTGAAGTATCTTTGCATCCCAGGGATAAATCCCACTTGATCATGGCATATGATCCTTTTAAACGTGCTGTTAAATTCAGTTTGCTAATAATTTGTTGAGAATTTTTACATATACATCAAGAGTATTGGCCCATATGTTTACTTTCTAGCAGTGTCTTCATGTGGCTTTGGAATCAGGGTAAGACTGGTCTCATAAAATTAGCTTGGGAATATTCTCTTTTCTTCAGTTTTTTAGAAGACTTTGAAAAAATTGGAGTTAATTCTGTTAATATATTTGATAGAATTCACTGTGAAACCATCTGGTCCTGGGCTTTTCTTTGTTGGGAGAATTTTGATTACAGAATCAGCAAATACTGTGGTGAGCAGGAGGCCTAGGTTCCCGGGAGTCTGCAGGGAGTCACCTAGGGCTGCAGGAGCAGGTCTGGTGTGAGGATAGGCTGGCTCTGGGGTCTGTGGTGAAGTTGGGTGTTGACTTCACTCTTCTTCCACAGGGAAGGGGTCTTTCTTTGCACTGGGCTGCCTGTGCTTGGGGCTGGGGTGATGGGGTAATGCGAATCTCTCTGCCCTACACATCGCAATGCATCTTCTTATTTCTGTCTTCCACCTAGGTGCTATAATCCTTCACCTGGAATCCTTAGTTCTTGTGAAGGTATTTTTGTACTTGGATAATTGTTCAAATTGATGTTTCCAGGGACAGAATGAGCATTAGAAATTCCTATGCCACCACTTTGCTCTCTTTTTTTAATGCTTGCTTTCTTCTTTCCATCTCTTCATTAATGCATAAAAGTCAGTCTCACATTGAATTTTAATTCAGAGTTATTTCACTGTTACTGAGGTTATGGCCATTCATTCTCTGTGAATTATTAGTTTATATCCATATCTATAATTTAGTAAATATTTAAAATTTTTATAATATTACTTAAAAATTCTTCTGTATTATTTATATCAATGTTAGAAGAATATTTGTTTTATGTGATATTAAATTGACTATATGGTCATTACGATCAAAATAGTATGGTATTGAATAAAGAGTCTTCAACATGGGGAATTCACATAGGCATGAAAATTCCAAAGACAGTGAGGCAACATTAGGTATATAAGACATTTGTGGACAAAGGAGAAAGGGAAGGAACAGAGTTTTAGATTTCAGAAATGAGAATGGGTGTTTACAGGTAGTCGAGGAAGAAGGAGCATACATGGCAAGAAAACTCTTGCTGGGCAAACTGAAACAATGGGACACACGAGGTAAGAGTCACCTGCCTGAAGCCCTCTTGTTTACTATACTTAATTCAAATTAGGCTAAAACAACATCTTAAACTCTCTTTCCTGAAGCAGATTTCTCTGTCTGAATCTCTTGGGCAGGAAAGGAGTATAGAGTCAAAGATTTCTTCTGAGTCTTTTGTTTCTTAATAAAGAGCTTAAAATCAATATCCCAAAAAGGCAGCTTCAGGGTGACAGAATTAAGGTCCATTCACCACTAAGTGAGGACTAACGCTTCCCTCAAAAGAGAATTTACAACAATGGAGAGAAAAAGTTGCTAAAACTCTGTGATGATAATGCAGATCATTTGCATAAAAGGAATCTGAATGATAAATTTCTCCAGCAGATTGTAAGATATAAGTAAAGCAGAGGAAATTTGTTTTCTTCTCATTAAATCAGAAAGAAATTATTCATCTCCATGAATGCAAATGAAAGCTTTCCAAATGGTGTGGTCATAACATGGTAATTAAATGCCTGAGTGCCAGCCAGATTCCTGCATTTCTCTAAATTATAATAATTACAATTGACCATTACTGATAATTACAGTGATCAGAGAGTCAAATTTTAATTTTTCATTCTCTTCTCTGTAATAAATGTATAATTCCTTCTCGTAAAATCCATCAAGTTTTCTTTTTCCTGTACCAATTCCTTTCTGACCTTTTAACCCCATCCCTACAGAAAATGACTCTCTTATCACTCTTATTTTTATTCACCTCATCTTAGTGGTTTCTATGGCTTGTTGTTTTTTTCCCTCTTTGGATTTCCCCCAGGGGCTAATCAGAAGGTATCTGGCTATATAAGCATTATATCAAATTGAAATTAAAAGATTAAATATGTAAATTATTATTTTAAAAAGGGGTTTTATGTATCCTGAATCATTTTATATTCACTTAGTACCCCTGTAATTAAAATAGGAGGTCTCAATCAAAGATCCTAACCAATTCCTTGAGGAAATCATACCTGTTCAAAAACAGATCATGAGCTAACTCTTTTAATTTACACTAACACCATGTTTCTCAGCCCATATAAATGTATCACTTTCCTACCAGGTATAAATGGTGGCTTCTGTTATGGGACTTTAGAAGGAGACCTACAAGTCATAGCCTTAATGTTTCTCTCCTTTTGAATTAATCCACCCCATTCTCCAGGTATCTTCCTTGAAAACGTAAATGTCTCGAGTAAGTCAAGCTGCTCTTGATCACTCATGGCATAAATGTATCAACTTGCATCTTTTTAGGCCTACTAACTCAGATAGGAAATTCTGAAGGTCATTTTGACACTGAGTCTAAATTTCAATACATAGAAATTCACAGATAAATGAATATTTATTGAAGTGTGATTTGAGTTAAAAAAAAAAAACCATATTGTAAACAACTTGCATGCCCATCAGTAAATAACTAATCATTTAAATTATGGTACAAATATGTAATTATCCACACACATACACAATACATTTATTGACATGAGAAGTTGTCTAAGACATGATTCGATTTATATATAATTTAATGTGTTTATATATGTGTGTGAACATAGAGAAAAGAGAGAAAGAATCATAACCAAATGTTATCAGGGTTTTATCTGAATGGCAGGATCTCAGGTAACTTTAATATTTTATAATTTTTATATATTTATAAGGGTGTAATATGTATTAAAACCATGTCATAAAAAATGATTACATATCTCCAAGTGGATTTTATTAATTGCCTCTGTCATTTATAAATATATAACTATTGTTTATTTTCTGGACTGGTTGAATCCTGTCCCTATAAAAAATCCACAAATTCATAGAGGCAAAAACAAAGAAACCTATTAGATTTGTGTTTCCTACATAGAGCATTGCAACATATTTATCCAGTGATAAAAGGATATATTTAACTGAAGCACTTATTTATAATATTTTGAATTATTCAAGATATTGCCTCTTGCTCAGAAACATTACTGTCTTTATCAGATCCAATGCCCTGGGGGAAAATGGAAGCGTCCTGTAGCAGAACTAGAAAGTTACTCTTTAGATAAACAGAGGTTTCAGTGAACCTCCAGAAGCAGACACTCTGGAAATTTACTGCTTACTTAAGATCCTTGCAACAAGCTGCAGATGGCAAGTTCTCCTACATGTCACACAAT
Organism: Miniopterus natalensis; assembly: GCF_054644295.1. Lineage (NCBI taxonomy): Eukaryota > Metazoa > Chordata > Mammalia > Chiroptera > Miniopteridae > Miniopterus > Miniopterus natalensis. Next base: position 27,643,407 of record NC_142093.1, read on the forward strand.
CCTTTGCATACACTTTTATTTTATTCTTGTCTGCATACTTTTCGTGTTTATTTTTAAGATTTGGCCCTTCGAGTTTAGCCTACAGCGAGTAGCCCCCTGCCTAAAGCTATGGTTTACTGGAGACACTCATGTCTCTATATCAATGATTTTTCACTGGGATGATCTTGCATTGCTTTCATAACACTACTGGGGACATTTGGCAAAGTCTGAAGACATTTTTGGTTGTCACGACTGGGGGAAGATGGTGAAATTGTCATCTATTCAGTAGAGGCCAAAAATACAGTTAAAAATCCTACCATGCACAGAATAACGTCGCCATCACAAGCGCACACAACAAAGAATTAAATGATCCAAAATACCAATAATGCTGAAGTTACAAAACCCTTCTCTGAAGAGAAGCAGTTTTGGCTCAATGAGAAAGAAAATAGAGGACTGAAAATAAAGAGGTTCCCACACTTCCGGGAAATGATTGACTGTACTGCAGCTATGTCAGCAAGTAGCCACCGAAACCAGTTTTGTTTTGTTTTCAATTTGTCTTTATTGTTGAAAGTATTACAGGTACCCCCTTTTTCCCCCCATTGATCCCCCCAGGCCTTCCCCATACCAATGTCTGTGTCCATAGGTTATACATATAAGCATGTAAGTTCTTTGATTAATCTCTCCCCACCCACTCCCCCACCCCCGCCTTCCCTCTGAGATCCCTCAGTCTGTTCCATGCTTCTATGTTCCTGGATATATTTTGTTCATAGTTTATTTTGTTTATTATATTCTACATATGAGTGAGATCATGTGGTACTTGTCCTTCTCTGCCTGGCTTATTTCGCTTAGCATAATACTCTCCAGTTCCCTCTATGCTATCCCAAAGGGTAGGAGATCCTCCTTCTTTACAGCTGCGTAGTATTCCATGGTGTAAATGTCCCACAGCTTTTTATCCACTCATCTACTGATGGGCACTTGGGCTGTTTCCAGATCTTAGCTATTGTAAATTGCGCTGCTATGAACATAGGGGTGCATAAGTTCTTTCTGATCAGTGTTTCAGGTTTCTTAGGGTATATTCCTAGAAGTGGGATCACTGGGTCAAAAGGCAGCTCCATTTTTAATCTTTTGAGGACCCTCCATACTGTTTTCCATAGTGGCTGCCCCAGTCTGCATTCCCACCAGCAGTGCACTAGGGTTCCCCTTTCTCCACACCCTCGCCAGCACTTGTTTGTTGATTTGTTGATGGAGCCATTCTGACAGGTGTGAAGTGATACCTCATTGTGGTTTTAATTTGCATCGCTCTGATGATTACCAAAGTTGAGCATTTTTTCATACGTCTCTTGGCCATCCGTATGTCCTCTTTGGAGAAGTGTCTATTCAGGTCCTTTGCCCATTTTTTAATTGGATTGTTTGTCTTCCTTTTGTTAAGTTGTATGAGTTTCATATATATTTTGGATATTAACCCTTTATCAGATGTGTCATTGGCAAATATGCACTCCCCTACATTGGCCTCCCTTTTCATTTTGTTGGTTTCTTTTGCTGTGTAGAAGCTTTTTATTTTGATAAAACCATTACTCTAAATTAATATTTGATAAAGGAGACAAGAGCATACAATGGAGTAAAGACAGTCTCTTCAATAAATGGTGTTGGGAAAATTGGACATGTACATGCAAAAAAATGAAACTAGACCACCAACTTACACCAAACACAAAAATAAACTCAAAATGGATAAAAGACTTAAATGTAAGATGGGAAACCATAAAAATCCTAGAAGAAAACAGGCAGCAAAATCTCAGACATCTCTCGTAGCAATAAGTTTGCTGATACATCTCCTAGGACAAGAGAAAAAGCAGGACCAGTTTTAAACCCATTTATCCATCACTAAAAATCTTTGAACACATTTTTGCAAGCCAAACAATCAGTGACAGCCTTTTGTTTTCCAAAGTCAGACAATTGGGGATGAACTCATTCCAATAAACACTCTACTTAAGCCAAATAATCAGTAGTTACACTTAAATAGATGCAGTCAAACCATTTACACCTCTGAAAATCTACCTGTCCCCAAACTCCTTGCTTCTCAAGCTATATAAAATTGACAAGTTTCTTACTTTGAGTAGACTGTGTCTGACCTATTCAGTTCTGCCTTACCCTAGTAAGCGGTAAATTTATCTTTGTCTTTCTATTTCAGGTAGTGACAAACCCAGAATTGTCAAAGGATTATGAGACTAAGATTATTTCAACATCTGAAATAAAAAGGCAAATTGTTGATTTTTATAATAAAGGAGCTATGCTGATTGGGAACAACAGACTGCTGATTCTGTATACTAGTTTGGGGAAGCAAGAAGTTCTTTCAATAGGAGGTTGTGGCTTTGACATCGACAAACCCCAAACAGACAAGAAATAAAGGCCACTATTACTGGTCAACATACATGCTGACAAACAGTGTCTTGGGTTCCCAAACCAAGCAGAGGCTAGGAAGGGTCCATATTGTCAACAACCTTTGTTAATGCTGAAACGAAAACTAAACAAAGGAAACTTCTTTAACAAATTGACAAAACAAGGAGGGTTCTCATGAAAGATTTATAGGGCACCCAGGGCCACGTTTGACCAATTAAATTTTCATGAATTAGTCACCTGTCTAACAAACCATTAGCCCTCAGAGCTGCCTTGCATCGGAATTGAGACTTATTTGCCATATGCCCCCATGTATTCTCTATGAAAGATCCTCTTATATATCCAACAGAAAGAATAAAATCCAAGAAACAGCAAAAAATATATAAAACAGGACTGTACATTTATACAGACAAGAGCAAAAGCAAAGCAAGTTGCAGGAAATAAACAGGTTAATGGCAAGGAGTATTTACCATATAAAATAATGTATTTGTATAAATAATCTTATACAAAGACCTCAGTCTAATGACCTTATGCAAAGCCCTGTTTGGTTGCAAATCCTAGGATAACAAGGTAAATTCAATAAAGAATTAGTCAGAACTCAGATGGGTGTTGCAACTAACTCACGTGGCCCAATGAGAACACCTTTTGCTCTGAGCATCCTTTCTAATCCTGCTCAGCCAATGTCCTCAAAACAATCCCAGTAGAACCTTGTAGTTTTGACAAAACTGTGGCTGTCAGAACTCAAGAAAGAAAAGACGACCTGTATCTGCTCCTATACCACGGAGCATGAAATATTGCACTTTATTTTAAGAGCCTTGACTCTCAACCTAGAGTTTCTAGTAAATTGATTTTTTCTCTTTTCTGGTCACTTTGCTATAGTTATTCAAAAACTAGATCATGGGGTCGCCAGATTTCATAGTACATTTCTTGGGAAGGGTTTCATTGCTTAATTCATGCATTTATTCAGAAACTTTTATTGAATGGTAATTATTTAGCAGGCATAGTTTTAGGTGCTGGATAGTCAGTAATATTTGTTCATCTGTGGGTCACCGTTTGTCTGTGATTAGACTATGTTCAGTCATGCTCTGCATAACAATGTTTTGGTCACCGACAGACTGCATATATGACAGTGGTCCCATATGATTATAATGAGGCTGAAAAATTCCTATTGCCTGGAGATGGCCATGGTAACATCACAGCCCAGTGCATTACTTATGTGTTTGTGGTGATGCTGGTGAAACAACCCACTACTCTGCCAGTTGTATCAAAGTTTAGCACACACAGTTATGCACAGTACATATTTGATAATAAATGACTATGTTACTGTCTTATGTATTTACTATACTCTACTTTTTAGCATTATTTTATAGTGTATTCTTTCTACTGATAAAAAGTTTGCTATAAAATAGTCTGTCGTGTTACACTGGGATCAGCTTCATGCATCATATATTTACAGTGTCTCTCGATTGCATCATTTTCTCTTGTGCTTGATTAATCTCATGTTATTTTCTACAATAACATGCGACACAGGCTTGTAGCCTCAGAAAAATAGGCTATACTATAGAGCTTCAGTGTGTAGTAGGCTGTACCACCTAGGTCTGTGTAAGTGCTCAGGGATGTTTACACAATGACAATGTATTCCTCAGAATGTATTCCCTTTGGTAGGTGAGTGGTGCGTGATTGCACATAGAAAGTTTTAAAATTAATGCTTAACGTTATCTTTAAATTTGTTAATTAAGCTTCAAAAAATAAACATGCAAGCTTTTCTTATTTTATTCATCTAATAATAGAATATTCTGGCATTCTGATTTTTTGAAGAAATATAGGTACTAGAAAAGAAAGTTATGAAATGCTTTTGGAAATGTTTGCCATTAAAATGGCCCATTGGAGTGGGGGTAAGGGTAGGGAGAGAGGGAGCTACCACCTTAACAAGGCCATTTTTTAGTATCTATATTTACAGATTTGTTAATAGTAAGAAAAATAATTTTATTTTGAAAATAAAAATATTTTCTTTTATAGTGGTACAATCATCCACTCAGCGATTTAATCCAAAAATTTAGAGGGTCGTCTTTGATTTCCTGATTCACTTCTAATCCTTCAGTGAGTCTGTTCTGCCTGACTGCTTCGCTCCCAAAATGTAAATCTGCCCCTCATTTCCACTGCTAGAGCTAGCTCCCTGCCCTCATCCAGATTGTCATAGTCTGCCCTGTCCTCTCATCTGCTCCATTCTTGCCTTTCTGTAATCCACTTGCCAAAGAGCAGTCAAAAAAAACACATTACACATACACAATATCATATAATATCCTATTTTAACATCTTCGAATGGCTGCCCAGCATGTTTACAACAAAGCGCAAGCTATATACCAAGCCCTCTCGTGACTCTCACTATCTATCTCACAGTTTCACAGTTTTGGGGCCCATTATCCCACCTGCTGAAACTATTCCCCCACCTTTGACTGGAAGGCTGATCTAATTTATCAGTGCTTACAACTGTCCCCTTGCTCCTTTATTGTCTCACCCATTAGAATACAGAACAATGTTTGTCTTGTTCATTTATGTAACCTCAGTACTTGCAGTAACACCTAGAAGATGGTAACTGCTCACTAAATGTTGAATGGATATGTTTATGATTAACTGATAGATGAAGTCATGGATGGGGGAATACGTTCAGGAGAGTCAGGAAAACATCTTACATGTCTGAACTGTGGAGGTCCCCCAAAATAATGGCTAGATCTCTATTCCTGACCTTCATTACAGTTCTTTCTTGAAACTCTATTTGATGGTTTCTCTTTTAAAAATCCTACCAATTTCTAGACCATTATTTTCCAGTGGTGAGAGAGGTTGGCACATGCCCCATTAAGCACATCTTCTTCAAAATATTTGGCAAAATTCTGAACTCAAATAATTTTCATTGATAGTTTATTAAGTCAGGAATCACTTGAAAAACAGCATGTTCTCTGAGCCCTGGAATGTTACAGGCAGAGAACATCAGAGCCTTGAAAACTTTTAGAATTTAGTGACAGTCAGTAGTTTATCTCCCCTCATATGCTGTTATTCTTCCTTTGGCATAAAAGAAGGTCAGAACTAATTTTTTTGCAAATAATCTCTCACTATACAATGTTGACATACTATTTTCTTTCCATTCTATCTTTATCAAGTGGATGTTGATCTTTAATTAATGTAGAGGTATATGGTGTGTGGAAAGCAGTGTAGTACTAAAAAGAGATTGATTTGGAACCAGACAATAATGGGTTCCAATAATGGGTTCAGCTACCATTCACTAGCTGTGTGACCTTGGGAAAATTTCATAACCTCCCTGAGCCTCTCTTCTTATTAGTAATACTTAAAATAGTATTGTTATGAGTAATAAACTTTATAAAGAACACGTTCAGTATAATGCTTGATACGTAGCAGAAATAGCATACATGTAATTTACCTCTTACAGCTTCTTTTCTCTTGCCTTAAAGGCAAGTCACCTTAAATGTTTTGGAAACATTGGAAGTGCATATACAAACAAATTTTAAGAAATAGAAATATAACCTCTTAAATATAAAATGTAAATGTACAAAAAATAATATAAAAATCATAGCACCTCTGAAATGCCAGTGTAATGTTGTAAATAAATTCATAGATATTAACTTGGGAAATTGCAGGTTGAAAATGTTGAAGAAGGGTTTAGAAGAACAGCTAGGAGGCTGTCCGTGGGGGGGCGATCAGGCGGGTCAGCACCCACAGGAGAAGCCAGAGCTCTCCTTTGAGGCTCGGCTCCAAGAGAAGGGTTAGCATAGAGGGCCAGGTTTAAAACTTGCTATTTTGGAATAGTTTCAAACGGTCAGAAAAGTTATTAAATCATTTACACAATATCCTTGTACTATACTCTTTACCACCACTTTTAACATTTTTTCCACTTTCTCTCTCTCTGCTCACCCCTTCCCCTCCCATATAAATTTTTCTGAGCTATTTGAGAGTAAGTTATAGACATCTTTCCCATTTACTTCTGAAATTATGACACAAATGCGGAGAAAATTATTTAAATTGGGTATCCATAAAGGTAGGAGAAGAAATTAGTAATTTACTCATGTTTTCTTTCATAGTTTTTTTTTAACTGAAGCAACACATCTATTGTTAAATTCTAGTCTGGTGTGTATGTGTGTGTCTTTTATTGTGCGAGGAAACACAGCCCAGATCACCATTCAGCACCACAACGCGGCCCATGACAGGGAAGTTGACTTGTGTCTCTCTAGTATGAGACTTAAAATGCAGATGCTGCTGTTTTCACCCCACTTGCTGGGTTTCCAGTGGCTTCCTCGGTGTGACCCTGTAGAAACCTGCTTTCAGGAAGCCCTTCCACGAAGGAGCGGTTAGGATCAGCTGCTCCTCTGCACAGCAGTTTGAAGCCCACTGGAGTCCACGTAGATGAAGAGTTTAGAGATTTGGTAACTTTAATGTGTTCAACTTTTTGCAGTGAGAGTTGAAAACAAGGCTATTATAAGGATCCCATTGTGTACTAAACGCTTAGAAAATACATAGAATCTGCAGCGTTTTTAAAAACAAAACAGTTGCATTTTTAAAAAATATATGAAGAAACTGGAAAACAGCAGAATCCCAGCTGAGGCAATCATTGCATTTTATGGTCTAAAGTATTTAAATTTAACAATTAAAAAGAAGGTAATGTTCCATTTTGATACTGTAAAACCTGTTGTTTATATTTCACGGAGTTCTCAAAATTTTCAGCTGTTTCTGCTTAAAGCCAGAAGTGCATATAGTTGAGATCTGGAACAAGATTCTGAATCAAGACGCTCAAAATACTTTAAAGAAACTGAATTTTCAAAATTTTAGTGGACTGAGATACAAAAAAATCATTTTCAGTAGTTATTCACACCATGGAACACATGACAATTTACAAGAAAATACCGTATCACCGCACTGGAAACTCAGAGACGCTATTCTTTAGAAGCAGGATAAAGCCCACTTCTGTTTCTTTGGATGACACCTTCTTCATTAGCCCCACCAAATCCAGAGACATATGATATTATATTTACTCATATATAGATTATTGCGCTCACAGAATATTTTTAAAATTATAATAAATTTCTGAAGGAACTGAAACGAAAAGCTAGGCATCCAAATCTCTTCAGTAAGGCAACACTTCTCTTTTCCACTATATCCATTAATACCACAGAGTATCTGTTAGTCGCACATCCTCAGAGTAGACAATAAATAAATAAGTTAAACAGACATAATACTTATTTATTGAAACACTTAAAAAAAATAAACGAGTATGTGAAACTCATGCTTTCTATTTCTATTCAGGGCCGGTCTGCGTCCACATTCTCTGCCTACCCTATGTAGCTGTCAAGCTAAATGAAAGCAAATATTGAAAATAAAAGTAATAAAATCTTTATGGCAGAGATCATATTAGCTCCATGTGTTAACGTTAGCCATATGTAAGCCAATACCTTTTCTGTATTTACCCTGTATCAGTAAATATTTTCATTCCTTTGACCAGCGAGGAGCGACTTGCAAAAGCCATTCACGTAAATAGTATTTAAGGGGCTCTCAGGTGCCACGTGCTACGATGGAGGCCGGGCTCATGCAGCGAGGCAGGTGGCCAAGGGCCTCACTTATCTCAAAATAGTAAATAAAACTAAAAGAAAAATAAACCAGGATAATACAAGAGGAACTAGTAACAGGAAGGAGTGGAAGTGTTTCAGTGGTCAGGGAGGTTTTGAGGAGGTGACATTTACGCTAAAGCCTGATTGACAAGAGGTCCAGCCAGAAACATTCTCAATAAAGAGAACTGCGGGTGCAAAGGCTCGGCTGGATGGAAGGAAAGAAAGAAGAGTGCTATGTTGTTGTTTTTTAAATTGTGTTTGTTTGTTTTTAATCCTTACCTGAGGGTATTTTTTCCACTGCTTTTCAGAGACAGTGGAAGGGGAAGAGATAGAGACACCGATGTGTGAGAAACACATCGACTGGCTGCCTCCCGCACGTGCCCCGACCGGGGCCGGGGATCGAGCCTGCAACCGAGGTACATGCCCTTGGCTGGAATTGAACCCGGGACCCTTCAGTCCGCAGGCCGATGCTCTAGCCACTGAGCCAAACTGGCCAGGGCGAGTGCTATCGTTTTAATGCAATGAACATAGGCCCCTAAATTCATGGCACATGCCTCTGCCATTTTGATCAAAACAGTCAAATTCACTGTGGGGTTTTCTCCTCATGAGTACAAAATGGGTCTAGGGTGGGGCACATGGTCTATAAAAGGCTTATTCCATAGCCATGGTAGGACCCTGCTTAGTTCCTCTTTGGAAGGTTTGTGGGCTGTCTTTGCATCTTGACTCCTTTTTTTTTAATAATTTTTAAATATTATTTTTGTTTAAAATATTACAGATGTCCCTTTTCATCCCCAATGACCCGTTCCACACCGTCCCATCCCCCTCCCCAGTCCCTCTCCCCACCATTGTCCGTGTCCTTGGCTTGTGCATATAGATTGAATGACATGGAAGCATAGACGAGACTGACGAATGTCAGAGGGATGGAGGAGGGCGGGTGGGTGGAGGGGGAGAGAGTAACCAAAGAATTTATATGCATCTTGACTCTTTAAAATAGTGTCTTTGTACAAAGTCTGCAGAGATGAATATCAACACTTGGCATGCCATCTGCATAGAGCTAATTATATACACTTTGTTATTTGTCACTATAAGATATTTCAGAATGAAATGTGCGAACCATCTGCCAACAACTTTATTCACATTTCTTAGATCATCAACAAGAAACCTTATACTTCTTTTCCCCCAAGGGAACAAAAATTGTAATGCACACAAGGTGGGTAGATGAAAAAAAGATCTAAAAATGGCTTTGGCGTGTACCAAAAAATAGGAGGTGTTTTCAGTAGAATGTCCTAGTATCATTTGTATCCATTACTCTGCCCCATGTCCTTGAAACGGTATCATACAAACTAAACTTGACACCCCAAGTGTCAGGCACCAGTGCTTTCGGCATTGTATCCGTACATGATTGTTGGGTAAGGAAAAACAAAGAATCCACGAGCTTAAAATAAATTGCAGTTTGCCTTTTGATTATGTAAATATGTGGTTGCATGATCCCCAAATTCTCTAAATCACATTTTATGCACAAAGGCAAAACCAGCTTTTGTGCTTTGAGAAGCAGGTGTGCAATTATTCCTGCAAAGAAAAAGAGAGTCGTTGGCAGTGATTTGGGGGGAGATGATTGAGCAATTACAGGCGTACATGCTAATTTTGTTTCACCCTCTGACCATCCTCTGCCTGTAAAATGGATCAGCTTTTCCCTCTCTGATCCCAGAAAGAAGCTGCAGAAACAAAGATAAGGAAGTTGGATGATTTATACAGTTGCCAGTGGACATCAAACTGGCCCCACTCGCTGAAGCATTTCTCACGGCCTGGCGTTTAATAAAACACCCAGGTAGTTTAGTACCCATCTTAATACAATGAGTTGTCCATACACAGCCCATAATTTTTAATTCTACTTTCTAATAGTCCATTTGGAAAGAAATTGAGAGGTGAAGGTAGACCACTAAAGCAGCCTATGCTTTGATTTGGAAATTCAATTCCCTTTCTTGTTACCTGAGCTTCTCTCAAAGACAAAACGGCCGTGTATTCGCTGTGATATAAGATGAGAACTTGGATGATTCTAAAAGGCAGAAAAGTGACAGGAATACTATTCTCTGCTCCTTGAGCATGTTCACTACTTGAGTTCTGAAAATTTGCCAGGATTGGAACTATAATTAATACTATTAATAGCAATTTTTTTAATTTCCAAAGTTAAAATTTTATTAAGTTGGAAAAATGTATACATCTAAAGTTTTTGTGCATACACAGATATACACATGTATGTGTGTATGTGTACATATGCATACATACACACTCAGCTTTTTATATTTTCATGCCTATATTTTAAGGATCAGATGAATCTCTAATCATAGAAACTATTTTACATAATTCAAAATCATTATTGAAATGTTAATTACCTTTGAAAATTACCCCATTGAAACTACTTGGGAGATATTCAAATATAGATAATTTTAACTCAAATAATTTGATAGGGCAACTGGTAAACCATTAGAATAGAAACACTTGGTATAAATGAATTATAGACAAGTATTAGAAATAGTCTTCCTTAATATCCTTGATAATAAGATGGGAAAATATATCTGAATACTAATTAATTCTAGATTACATTAAAGTAGGTAAGTGTCTTGATCTAAAGGCTATAGACACATGAATCAATACCACTTGGAGAAAAGGCTCAGAGCACATACCATTGTATCCGTCCATGAATGCTTTGTAGGAGGAAAAACTGATATTATTTGCTTATTAAAAGACACTGAGGGAAATAGCCAACACAAGGGGTGAGGTAGGATTAAAAATGACAAGATAAAATAATGGGCCAAGTTTATCAAAAAGAAAGTGACAACAGTAAAATGGGAGTCTGGATTTTACAAAAAGTGCATTTTATCGGAACTCTGCGAGCACAGAGCCCAGGGTCGGCTGGGACCTTTGCTGTGCCATTGCTTCATGGCAGGCACAGGAGCAAGTTGCTTGCCCTCTCTGTGTCTCCATTTCTTCGTGTGTAGAATGGACATGGTACAAAGAGTACTGATTTATTATGACTGCTGTAGAAGTAATGAGTTTAAAGGATTTTCAGGCACATGGTCAGATCTCAATGAACGTTAGTTAAAATACTATTGAGTTTGTTTCCGCGAAAAGCTCAGGATGAATCAACAGTGTCGTGAGGCTGCCAAAATACCTTGACCAGGGGCTTCCTTAAGAGAGTAAAACACCAGGACTGGGAGGCCCCTGGGATGCGGGCAGGTGCCACCCCAGCCCTCGGTAACACTTCCTTTCTGGGGCATCTGCCTCCTGTTCTCTGTCTCCTTCTTTGTTTCTCTGTGCACATCTCTTGTATTTGTCTTTCACTCCCTGACTTCCTCTCTCTTTCCATCCTACTTATTTGCTGTCAGTTGAGAGGAAAACTCAACGTCCTTGAGTGCATTTAGGAGAGAGCAGGACGAGCTGGTGAGGGCTGGAAGCAGGGCCCTAGACGGCAGCCCTGTAAACAGAGGCTGCGGGTTCAAGGAGGAGCCAGGAGAGCTGTTCTCGAGACCGCCAGCGTCACGCCGTCCGAACCAGGTCTGTGCAGCTTAGCCGGGAACAAGAAGAATGAGTAGAGGAGTTAAGAGAAGAAGATATTGGGATTAAAAATAAATGACCTTTAACCTAAAACAGTCTGGAATCAAGAATAGCCTCTTTTTAAAGGGAACCCTGTACACTGTTGGCGGGAATGTAAATTGGTGCAGCCACTATGGAAAGCAGCATGGAGGTTTCTCAATTAAAAATAGAACCGCCACATGACCCAGCAGCCCCCCTCCTGGGTGCGTGGCTGAAGTAAATGAAATCGCTGTCTTGGAGACGCGCCGTCCACCATGGCCAAGCCACGTAAACAACCGAAGTGCCATGGACAGAGGCGTGGGAAGGGAAAATTCTGCACTCTAACGACACGGATGGACCTGGACGGCCTTATGCTAAGTAAAAGAAGCTAGACAGAGAAAGGCAAATACTGTATGATTTCGCTTATATGAGGAATATAAAAAAAGTCAAACTCATAGGAACAGAGTACAGTAGCAGCTGCCAGGGCCTGGGGGTTGGGGGGATGGAGAGATACTGGTCCAGGGGTACAGACTTCCAGGTATAAGGTGAATACGTTCTGAGGAATCTAATGTACAGCGTGGTGACTATAGTTAATACTGTATTATCTATGTGCTTGAAAGTTAAGAGAGCAAATCTTAAATGTTCTCACCATAACAAAAGTAATTATGTGAGGTGACAAATGTGCTCATCTTATTGTGCTGATCATTTTTCAATATATATGTGCATCAAACGACCACACCGTATGCCTTAAACTTAGCACAAGGTAACATGACAATTATATCTCATCATAGCTGGATAAAAGGGGGAAGAACAGCCTCCTCACGAAGCAGTGATTCCCTGCTCACCCAGAAGCTCAGAAAGTGGCTGGGAAGCCTGTGAAAGCTCAGAAAGTGGCTGGGAAGCCTGTGATTGCACAGCAGCTGGACTTGGACACCCCCGAGGGGGCCTGTCAGCCTAACCGTTGTCCCAGACAAGACTGAAGACTTTGCATTTGCTGCGATCGGAGGTACACAGAGGCCCTCTTGTAAAACAAACAGGTAACAACGAACAGCATTTTGACCCAAAGATGGAACAAGGTTGGAATTGTACCATTGGCTCAAGGTAGTGCAGGCTCTTGTCAACGTAGAAAATACTGCCTAGGAGTGATCATCATCATCATCATTTTACTGTCAATTTATTTCCCAGCTGCACAAAGGAACATGTGCATGAGGTCAAACGGGATTCATGTTTGTATATAAATTGAATGAGAAGATAGGACGAGAAGCCCTTGGTGAGAAGATCTGAACAGTAAAATCTACTGGGTTACATGCTCCCTTTTGTGACTAATTCAGGAAGGCCGTGGCTGCTTATGTGATCATTGAAAGACATACGTCCGCAAAATGCTAAAGCTACAGAGGCATTATCAGTTACTTAACCACGCAGGTATGAGAAACAGTGGGTATCATTCAACTAAAATGTTGCTATTTCCAATGTGCCCAATGTTACTTCTTTTCTAAGCATGTCAAAGGGAAAAACAAAACACTTGAGCTGTCACCATTACCTGTAACCTCAGTGCAATTGCCAATGCTATTTAAGGATAACACATCCATAGAAAAAAGGGGGGGCCTGTACTCTCCGCATCCCAAATATAATTACTCCTGAAACAGATTTCAAAAGAAACACTCGATGTATTTGCATATAGATACAATCACCTTGAAATGTTACCACCTACTAGCTAATGAGGATATAAAGATTATTCATTTTATATAATGCCTTAGGAAACACCATTTTTTATAACATAGCATTTCACCACGGAATCTTCTAGTTGACTTAAGACTGCATTTCTCTCATTTGCCATTTAGAAAACTCAAAGGGCACACATTCCAGGAGAGAACGCAGCTTCAGCGCCCTGCCACGGCTCTTCAGTACTCTAAGACCCTCTCCCTGCTTTGCTAGGCTACTGAGCGGCTAAGAAAGCTCTGCAGGAAGAGCTGTGAGAATCGACTTTGAAGCTGCGTCTGCGTCTGTGCCTGTGTCTGAGAAGAAGGGAACAGACTAAGCGTGAGCGAGGGCTCCGCAGCAATGCAGAGAAAAAGTCAGAGACGGAGTCTGAAGATGCACGGAGCAGCGAGAGACAGACAAGTGACAAGAACACAAAGCTGGTTTAAATAGACAGGAAAAGGAGTGCCAACGCCACCCGGTAAACTGTTACATTTTGCTGTGCCCAGTGGAAAGGTTATGAGGAATAGCTTGAGTAATTCCCCGGAGTTAGGTGTTTTATTCTGTTCCTGCAGCCCTTAGTTTCATTTTGTTCAGAACAAACAACTGAACTTTTCGAAGGTAATTAAGAAGAAACCTTTAAGGCCTTAGCACTTCATATTATTGCCACAAGACGGATCCTGCCTCCTCCACACATGGTGATACTAGGATACATCTTTAATTTCTTTGATCCCAAAGGTCACACTTCTGGAAATTCAGACATCAGAGGAAAGGAGAAACTGATGGGTGGGTTCTTTTTCTTGCTACAGCAATTATACTGTAGCAATTATTTCACAAGTTCCATTTTCTTTTTTCCTCCCACAATAAGACTGAACAATACATGCTTACTAAATCGTCTGCCGCACCAGGAAATTAGGTATTTTTTCTCTTATTATCATCTTCCTTTTTATTAAAGTATAACTGACATACAATATTATACTAGTTTCAGGTGTACAGCATAGTGATTTGACATTTCTGTACCTTATAAATGATACCACATTAAGTCTACTAACCATCTGTCACCACACAAAATTATATCAGTAGGAGGTCAGTTCTTGCCATGTGGTAGCTTTCGGATTATAAGAGCATGTGGTCAAAGCGCAGTGGAAGTCAAGAGACACCCATACAGTCCCTCTCATCACCAAAACCACGTGACTTAGGGCAAGTTATTTCCCTTCTCTGGGTCTCTGTTTTGTCCACCACAGAAAAGTAAGAATCTTTCATTCAGTGCTTGCCAATGTCCCTTGTACTTATAAAATTATATTATTCTGTAAGTACTATATGACATTTTAATGAAATAATTTTAATAAGTCATTTTATTCAACCATTCGACTTAGCACTTTATATATGTGCATATTTAATGTATTTAATATATATTTAAACACAGCACATAGTAATCTTAAATAACACTTTCCTGACGGTTTTTCAGTGCACTTAATTCTACTTTGCTTTTGTAAGAACAGTTATGGCTTAATCATTCTATTAAAGTGAAATATTGCAATCTATTGTAAGAACCACACATACCCCAAACCTATTATTTCTTGCCATTAAAATAATTTATTAGTCATACAAATGGAGGGAGGGAGATGATATCACCGTAAGCAATAAAAAACAGATAATTAGGTATGTAGTAACATCAAGGAAATGGGTCACAAAGATAAGGAAAAGTTCTTAGCAATGAGAAGATATACTATATACTATATCTTCTCATTATATATCTTCTCATTACTATAAGTATTGGCTATTTTTAAAAATGAAGGCTGAGCTTTGGGTTATTCATGAAGATGTAGGAAAAAGCACAGGACACCTTCAATTCAGGGCACTTTTCCCAACCACAGATGGTCATATTGTAAGATATGGAAGAGGGACCTCATGGCAATAATCTGTGGGAAGATTCCAGCAAAATGCTATCAGAATTTTGAAAATGATGTCCTAGTCTTTAAATTATGAAAATTATAGTCTAGCTCACTGACTTGATGTCCAGGTAAAATTTGGAGAAATTACTAAACGTAAGTGTTCACCCTTAGAAAGGACTATAGTGATCTGTATGAGCCACCAGACACTCCTGCTGAACTAGATTTGCTTCTTTCTCTGAACTGTGTATGGAGATTTTCAAGCCAGGTTTTTTTATGCATAATTTATTGCAATATTACCTTGGTTCTACTGAGTGTAACACTTTCATCAATGACTTGAATGAACACACTGTTATTTTCGAACAAACATGTTAACTCTTTAAATAGATAAAAGAATGAAAGGCAGACATAACATCCAAAGACTCCAAATAGGTAAGACCCAATGTGCATCAGTGTGCACTTAGCATCGGATTCAAGAACAGCCGTGCCCCCGCACAGTCGGTGTACAAGCCTTGAGAGTAATTCTTATGAAAATCACAGTGAGGAGCAGCTAGAGTGTGCTCCACATCTGCTCATGGAAATGGGTGTTCAGGTGAGTCCTAGCTCCAAGATCGGAGCCAGAGAGAATGAGATCTTCCTCAGCGAGGCTCCCTTCTTCAACGAAGTGCAATGATATCACGTCCTCACATCCATCAAGTGTTCCGAGAGTGTCAGGCAATGTGTTTAGAAGTTTATATGCATAATTTAATTTTCACATCAATTTCATGAGAGAAAAACTGTCCACCCTCATTTAGCAACCTAGAAAACTCAACCTAAGAGAGATTAATTAATATGTCCAATGTCAAACAGCTAGCAAGTCATGACTTAAAGCCACTTTTAATACTCCAACGCCTATATTCTTATCCCTACAATATATAACCATCCAAGTGTGCAGGTTACACAGTTAGAAATCCTGAGCTAAGTTTTTAGATGAATTGTGTTTAACAGCTGATAGGAATATAAACATTTTTCTTTCATGTTAATGATATGGCCTCAATCGTGTCACCTAAAAATGACTAAAAGAAATACTGTCCATTGTTATCATAAAGACCTCATCAGTAACTAAATTCAAATAAATACATTTCTTGGCTAATACATTTAAAAATTAGTTGAACAACAAAAAAATAATACTACCTCTGGACCTCTGGAGAAATTACATTCTAGAACTCCTAAATATTGTATAAAGAAAATCACTGAATCATTTCAGTAGACCGTTGTTGAAGTTTTTCAAAAGCTGCTAAATTAGGGTAAATGTAGAAGGTAGATAAAGATAAATGTCAATCCAATATTCAAAAATTAATAAATAAAATTAGGCACATTTCCTGTAATGGAGAACTCAGTAATATAGACTAAAACGCTTCTTGAGGACAAACAGAAAAACTGGAAAAATATCATGGGGAAAAAAGCCAATAAAATCCTCCTAGGCCGCAAATTATTTCCACAGTTTTCAAACATAGTATATAGAAAATAGGACAGCATAATAGAAAATTAACAAAACCACAAGTTACTATTCGATTTAAAGAGGAATGTACATGTTGTAAATATCAAACTCAGATTTTAAAATAACTGCATGTTCTATTCAAGAATGAAAAGAAAATTTTCGCAAAAAAACCTGGAAACTATAAAAATCACTTAGCAGATTTGAAAAAGAACCAAAAACCCACCCTAGAATTTAAAAATACGGTAGCTAAAGTTTTGAACTCAGATGTATTTAAGCAAAAATTAGACAAAACTGGAGAGAGAATGAGAGAACTGGAAGCGAGAAACACACGGAGAGTCAAGCACAGTGAGAAGGCAGACGTGAGAATAACTACGAGACACACTGCGCGCAGCGCGAAGCTCTGACGTGCGTGCACTGTGACTCCCGGAGGAGAGACTATATGGAGCAAAAGCAACATCTGAACACATCATAACCAAGAGTTTTACAAAGCTGATGAAAGACACCAGTTCACTGATTCAGACATCCACTCAGCCTAAAAGCACACTAAGTTAAATAAGTGTGCACACAGATATCTCATGGTAAAACTCCAGAACACAAAAATAAAGAGCAACCAAAATAAATGAGTCAAATTTTCTTTAGAATAAACTTCTTAACAGAAACAGTGGAACCAAGGGAAATGGATTAATATTTTCATTGTGCAGAAAGAAAATAACTACCAACGTTAAATTTCATACTCCATGAAAATAAGAATGCAAGTAAAATAAATTTTATGCAATTGAAACCAGATAATTCATTCCAAGCAATCTCTCATTGAGAAGATATACACACACACACACACATATACACACATGTAAATATTATGACATATATTGACATGCATAAGACATACATATATGTGGACGGTAGACAGATACAGATTTAATGTGCCCAAAAGCCTTTGTGTTGCCGGAGAGAATGATGAGAGAACTAATTAACAAATGTGCATTTATAATAAATCGAATGTGCATTTAATGACCTCTAGCAGAACCACTAAGAAAAAGAACAATAATGTATAAATTACAAATAGTGGACAAAATGGAATAATATAATCTATCTGTACAAAGAAAACAAGAAAGGAACAAAACATGGGTAAAAGAAACAAAAAAATGGTAGTTACAAAGAGATTAGTGATTACATTAAAAGACAAAGATTGTAATAAAAATAACTCCTATGTTTGCTTCTTACTAGAAATGTATATAAAATATAAAGATAAAGGTTAGTTGAAAGTAAAAAGATGAAAATTTAAAAGGTGCTATGTAAAAAATAAATATTAAAACTGGAATAGCTATATTAATTCAAACTAAGTAAACTTAAGGGCAACAGGCATTAAAAGGAATAAAAGTGAGACACAGCTTTAGAATAAAATGTTTGATTTACCAGTAAGATAAAATAATTCTAAATTTATATGCAGCTAATATAGTAGTTTCAAAATAAATAAAACAAAATTGGCATAACTACAAGAAGAAATTGGAAAATCCACAATAATTGTAGGAATTGTTAATACAACTGTCTCAACAACATAGAAAAGATAGGAAAAATAATAAGGGTATAAAAGATTTGAACAAATTTGACCTGATAGGCATAGATGGAATGTTGCACACACAATCATAGAATGCAAATTATTTTTAAGCATACCTGAAACAAAAACGGACCAAAATAAACCTCAATATATTTCTAATTATTAAAATCATACAGAAAATTACAAAACAAAAATAAATAACAATAACAATATTATGTTTCCACAATGTTTGAAAAGTAAGAAATATAATTATTTAGAACCCATGGGTCAAGGAACAAATTTTAAGAAAATTTAAAACTATTTTGAATCAAATGGCAGCTAATGTTCTACATATCAAAGTTATGAGAAGTAGGTAAAGCTGTACTTATAAGAAAATTTATAGCCTTAATTTCATAGATGAGAAAAGGGATAGGAGAAAAAACTATAAACTCTGAATCTATCTCAAGATGTTGGCAAAAGGATAGAAAAGTTAAAAAGGAATAACAATAAGGACACCAATTCATGAAAAGACACCAACATACAATAAGAATTAATTGGCAGGGAAGTTGGTTCTTTGAAAAGAGAAATAAAATTAATAAACGTCTAAGAATAATCAGGAAAATAAGACAAATATTTTAAAATTCCATTTCAGAAAAAGGAAACCTCATCAAAGATTCCACAGACATTAAATATATATGGAATATGTATTTGAAAAACACCATCATGCCAATAAATGTAAATTTACCAAGATGTGAATGGTCTTGTAACTTTTAAGAAATTGAATCCATAATGTGAACCATTCATACAGGGAATGTACTACCCCAGTAACCTCAAGCGTGAATTCTACCAGATATTTAATATTGGCTCAATGAAAATATCAAAATACTTTAAGGATATTTTGAGAGATAAAACTTATAGGCCAATCTCATTCATTAAAAAAAGATAAAAATATTCTAACAGAAGTACTTCAGAGATACATAAAAGGGCTAACAAAGATAAGTTTACTTCAGAATAAAAGATTAGATTAACATTGAAAAATCAATCAATATAGTATTCCATATTCATGAAAGAAAAAAAGAAAAATATGTAATCTATCATCTCAATGATTGAAGATAAGTCATTAGATAAAATTCAATATTCATTTATGATTGTAACTCTTAGCAAACTAGGAACATAAACTTCCTAGTGTAAGAAAGAATAATTACAGGAAACCTATAATATTTAAAGTTGCTTTCACTCAGTGGTGAAAGTGGAACACTTTTCTTGAAATTAGGTTCAAGACAAGTATGTCTGTTATGACCACTTCTCAAGCTTATACTGCAGGACCCAGCAAGAAAAATATGTAAGAAATAGACATGTAAGAGTTGAAAATGAATAAATTAATAAACTGCCCTTACTGGCAGAAGACTTGATTATGTAAGTAGAAAATCCAAAAGAAAATCCAGAAAACTATTGACTTAATTAGTGATCCACATACAAAATTCAACCATATACCAGCAACCAAATGCACAGAACAAAATTGAAACATATTTATGATAGCACAAAATAAAATCACACTAAAAATATGTTATGTTCCCTAAACAAAACTCTATGAAACATTTTTGAGAGAAATGTAAAGAAAGCGTATATAAATTGAAATGTAACATTTTAATTGACCAAAAGACTTAATATTGCAAAGTCAACTCTCCAAGTTGAACCACAGGCTCAATGTAATCACAATTGCAATAAATTTTTGTTCTTGTTATTGTGGAACTTGACAAGCTGTTTCTATAATTTATATGAAAATGCAAAAGATCAAGAATAGTTAAAACTACCTATTTTCAAATGTTTTGTGCTCCAAAAACTTAGTGAAGACCTCAGAGTTTTAATTTATATGAGTAACACGTATTGATGTTTATTAGATATTCAAACCGGGAACATTTTTAAAATATTTATGATTAATTAATTTAAAAATAACAATAATTAATACATGCATTAACATAACATACTTTAACATAAAAAATACTGTATTTTTAAAACAAAAATAATTAATAAAACAGTAGCCCTGTTTTGCATATTTACTGACTCTTCTGCTTTCTAGTATCTTGTTCAGAATTAGATCTGGTGTGTCTGCACTTTGGTTGAAGTGTACAAGAAAACCCAGCCTCACACATATATGTAGCTAGAAAAGGTGGGATAATGGGCCTCCTGAAAGGATTTGGGGGACTTCATGGGCCTCAGACACATTTTGGGAAGCACTGGCCAAGAAATTTTTAAGATAAAATGACCAGGGAGTAATGACCTGGTCTATTTATTATAAAGTGACAATTACTAAAACAGTATGGTGTTAGTGGAAAGAGAGAAAATATACCAATGAAACAGAACAAAGATCCCAGAAACAGACACAGATACACGACAGGGACGCGTCACTGAAAGATGACACAGGGACTCTAGAGCCACGGGGAAAGGATAGTGACTGCGATAAATTATGCCGGAATAGTTGAATATCCATGTGAGAATAAAATGAAACTTACTCTTCCTTTCTACCATAAAAAATATCAATTCGAGATTAATTTTAAACCAAAATGGTAAAGAAGAATGTTATAAAATGCTTAAGAAAGGGAAATTTTTTTTATGTTTAACAGAAAACCAAAAGCATTAACCATAAAGGTGAAGGCTGATACCTTTTTCTCCAGAGGTATCAGGAGAGTTGAAAGTCGCAGAATGGAGATGCTGTTTGCAGTCCATAGACCAACGAAGGAGGTGTCAACTCAGAGTCCAGGCACCACGTCGCAGGATATGTTCAAATGGCCCAGTCACAGGGAAAGCTGGTCTCCACGAATCATCAGAGACATAACGACAGATCGCCAAACCCCCACCGGCCTATGTAAGGTGGAAAAGACTGACCGTGTAGGTGCCACACCATGAGGACAATGGGCGCTCTCGTGACGTTCGGCATCTACCCAGGCTGACGACACCTCCTTGGGGCAGCAGTTTCATGCCCACGTCGAGACTCAGCCACAATTCATTCACTGCCCCATAGAAGATAAAAGAATATTCATTGCTGGACTCAACCTAAATGTCCATTCACAGTTCACTGGATAATTTCACTGCATCACATTCATTCAGTGGGACACAGGGACAGCAATGAGAATGCATCGATAACAGTTACAGGTAAAAGCGTGGATGACTCTTACAGACTAATGTTGAGCAAAGACCTACCCAGAAAGAACACTTACCGGGAAAATCCACTTATACCCCTACTTTTTCTTTATATGTGTTATATTTCATAGTAAAAGTGGTTTTTCAATGTTATGCACTAACATTTATTTATTTATTTATTTATTTATTTATTTATTTATTTATTTATTTATTTATTTTTAAAATGCATCTTTATTGATTTCAGAGAGAGGAAGGGAGAGAGAGAAACATCAATGATGAGAGTCATTGATCGGCTGCCTCCTGCACGCCCCCCACTAAGGATCGAGCCTGCAGACCGGCATGTGCCCTGCCCGGGAATCGAACCCCGATCGCCTGGATCCTAGGTCGATGCTAAAGCGCTGAGCCACAGCCGGCCAGGCTGCAGTAACATTTATAAACTCATATGTACCAGAAGGCTTTCAAAGTGCTTAACACGTATTATCTCATTCACTCTTGAAAACCAGCCCTCTTCTATAGATGAAGAATCAGAGGCAGAGGAAGGTTAAATAACGTACCACAGGCACAAGCGACAGAACCAAACATAAACAGTGCTGATCCCAGAGCTGACAGAACAGTCTGTCATACATGCATTACCTCATTTAATCTTATAGACTTGCGAGGAAGGAGCTGTTCTTTCCATCCTCTCTGAGCAAAGAACCCTGGCGACGTTAGGTCACACATCCTGGGTCACAGAGGCGGGAGAAGCCCGTGTTCTGCCAGAGACGCTCCACTGCCTCCGCCCGGTGAGACACACAGGCACCTTTTTATTTTTACTCCACACAAGTCCACAGAAATCAATTAGCATCCTCGCTTCTACTAAGTACGTTGGTGAACAGAACATGCCATGCCGAGCCATATGTTGTCCCCAAATATTAAGTGATGCCTGGTTCCCTAATAAGAACCGAGAGGTAACATGCCCTTGTTTCAGGCTTTCCAGGGCAGCATGAGCCTAATGATTTCACATTTGTGACATCGGGCCCCGGGGGCCTAAGCAGGACCAGTCTTGATCATTAGGAAAACAATTGGAGAGAAAAGTGCAGAGTCGCCAACCAGGACGAGAAACGGTCAGCGCTGCCTCTGGCATACAGATGGCTAAGGCCTCGGGACAGAAACAGAGCCTCGCATTCCTGGTGTCTTTATCACAGACTGCAAACGTGACACCCCAAGAGACCACGCGAGGAGGATCGAAGGGAAGAAGAGACCAGGCAGGAAGAAACGGAGAAAGAGAGGGGGCTACTGTAGTAAAGGGAGGAAACAGAGGCAAGGAAGAACGGTTTTATGAAAGAATTCCCATTCCTTGATACATGAATAGGAAAAGAAAAGAAGGGAGGGAGGGAGGAAGGAAGGAAGAACCCCCCTGCCCCACTCTAGGAAAAAGCATAAAGGGGTGAGGCTAAGAGCCTGCCTTCTGAAGTCTTTCATTTCGTGGCATCGGCTCATATCCTCAGTGACTCCCAGCATTTAATCACCATTCTTCTCTTTCTCAGCCTGAACTGAAAAATGCCATCCCACATTCAGCTTAACGTTACCATAAAATGACTTCCAGCAACTTGCCTTGCCATCTGGGTGAATTACAATGGGCTCACCCAGTAAAATAATGCGATGCCTGTTGGTGACCTGAAGGCTTAAAAGCATCATTCACTCGCTTCCCTGCTCTGAAAATAAATGGTTTGCCACCAAACGGATTGCTTCGGAGGGGCCTAACTACCACTGTTTGATTCACTACTGCGCACAGTAGTTCTCGTAATATTGACATCGAAACACTAGGTGCCAATTTTAAAAACGAGATGAGTTTCACCCAACATCTTCTGTCATCTTCCTTCTGAGCTCCTTTAACTGCGCTAACCAACCATCTTTAAATGTGGCATGTTTGCCGGAAGGGGACGTTCAGTCTCCGCCATCAATTCATGCAGAACCCTTTCCAATAAATGCCCTCCCATCCTTGGCATTTGTCTTGCTTACAGACTCCACCCTCTGTCACTTGTAAATTGCATTCCCAAAGGGGAAAAAGTGAAATTCACATCCAATATTTTTATGATGTAACGTAGGATGCTCAGTGCCTTTCTGAAACCTGTAGAATGGTAGAAATATCTCCTTGTCATTTAAGAAGATATCCCCAATCTTCTCCAAGGGAAGGCCAACAATGGAGAAATGAAAACCTTTTAAAAATACTACGCTATGCTCTACAACTCATAAATGGTCTGAAATAGGAAGTGGATATTTTTGAAAAAAAATTACTGCCATGGTATCATAAAGTGAAAAAGAATAACATTAAATGATGGTGATTATTTTTAAAGTATTTTTCTGCCTCTGCTTGCCCTCCAATTTTTCTGTATTATTTCCTTATAATTTAGAAAAACTGACATATATTTTGAGTTAAAACTGCACAAATGCTATCAATAAGGGGTCTGTTTAAACAACAACCTACACTCTCCCTGAAGTAAAGAGTCAGAAAAAGTCATATCCAATTAGTATTAAATGTATCTGCTGCTGGAAACCAAGAAAATTGGGGAACTTATGAGGTAGAAAGTCACCTTCTCCAGAATTAGGAGTAATAGCACACCTAGCCTACTTTGTGTCCACCACAAGAAAAGAATTCACATATATTTCCCGTATCCAGTCCCATTCAGTTAGAGAACGGGAAAGGGATTCCAACAGAGAATAGCATTATGTGTAGTTTGAGGTCCATTTATGTAGGCATAGGCTCAAAGCGGAGCACCTGTCTCTTTTAGTACCATCAGTGGCCAAATTAAGGAAGAAAAGGACAACATTTTTGTGGGTTCATCATCTGGCTTTAAGTACAAGTCAGACAGCCTGGGGCAGCCCGAACCAGATTCAGGCCCATCAATGCAATGCACTAGAATAGTTTACAAATAGGAGGGGGGTGATTTTTCCTCCTGGGGAACATTTGCAATGTCTGGAGACTTCTGATTGTTATAACTGACACTTATAGCAGCCAGGGAGGCTGCTACACATCCTAAAAAGCACAGGACAGCCCCCGTGACAAAGAATTATCTGGCCTAATATATCAATAGTACTAAGGTTGAGAAACCCTGGCCTATGGGAATATACATGTGTATAAATGATAGGCAGCTTAAGTCAAGTGCACAATATATTAATTAAATTTAATTAGATTTGTTTAGAGGTCAAAGGCACATAAAACTAACTGGCCTGTAGTTTAATTCTTAATTTGTGGATTTCTACGTAAAAGTGTATCTTAAAGAAATCAGCGCTTCTTAATTCATCATGTCACTTCAAGATTAAAAATGATTCTGATAATAACAAAAACATGATCTTTAAAAAATGGATATATTGGACCTCATTAAAATGAAAAGTTCTGCTCTTTAAAAGGCACTGTTAACAGAATGAAAAGACACCCAAAAAGCTTGCCATATACATAAAACTTTGTCGGGCTAGCAGAGCCCTGGAGAGAGTCCCCTCACTAGCCCTGAAGAAGTGAGCTGCCTGCCATAAAGTAGGTGGCCATGCTGGAGATCCCTTGTGGCAGAAAGGCCTTGGACTGCTAAGGGAAGCCAAAAATAAATAAATTCTGCCAACAACCTGAGGACACTTGAAAGTCAATCACTCCCCAGTTGAGCCTCAGATAATACTGCTACGCAGGCAATTGCCTGGACTGAAGAAATGAAACTCTAAAGGGGAGAACACAGGAAAAATATGACTATACTTCTGACCTACCAAACTGTGAGATAACAAATGTGTGTTGTTTTAAGTTGCAAATTTAGTATTAATTTGTTATGCAGCAACAGAAAATTAATACAAGGGTGGTTCAGATTATGGTGGTAGCTGTGGTTAGACAAGATTTAATAACTGATACAAAGAGAAAGTTCAGATGGGCTCCAATGATTTTTACCTGGACAACAGAAAAGAAAAAGTCATTCCCTGGGATGGGTAGAACTGTGGAAAGAGCAGGTTTGGGGAGATGTTATTCAAGTGTCTATTTTGGACAATTTAATTTCAAAATGCATGGAGATAACAATTAGAGAGGAGTAAGTTGTATACAGAAATTGGAGCTCAGCGGAAACAGACCAGTAAAACACATTTTGGAGTAGTCAGTGTATCTATGGTATCTATACAGCCAACAATATCTGAGTGTGTAAGAGAGAGTGGAAGTCAGAAATCTATTAGGAGAAAACAATGTCACTCAAAAGAGAGTACACAGCATAAGCAGAAGCTTAGAGGAAGGAATATTCTAAAAGCTTGACTGTTAGTGACTCAAAGGCAGTCAGCATGCCTTGTTTACCTATTGCCTCATCAAGGACCTAACATGGTGCCTAGAAACCAAAAACCCTAAAATATGACAGGTGGTTAATGCACAAGGCACATGAAGGCACAAGGAAACTGTCCCCCAGAGGAGGTGAGAGGATAGGGGGAGAGATTCATATTCCTGACTCTCCCTCCGATATATCTGATCCTAAGAATGGCGTGCATTCGGAATTTCTCTGAAACCCAAGCGGCAGGAATCTTACAGATCTCCTGGCCTGGAATATGTAGGTGCCTTAAGTTCTAGACTCAGCTGCAAGGGAAAGTGGTGACTGGAGAGCCACCAGAAATTCTTTCTGGCACAAGGGGAGGGCCAAGGAGTAAGTTCCTAGCTCAAAAATGGAAAATAGGTTAACAAAAGAGGGTGCTCAGGGGAACTAATGGGTCATGGTGCCCTCCAGACAGTATTAAAGCTCTGTATTAGGGTCTTTTCTTACCTCAATGCTTTAATTCAAGAGCTAGGTGTGTTTTCAGTGCTATGACAGAAATATTGTGTAAAAAAAAATTGTAAGATATCTTTACAGTCCTACCCCAGAGGTACTGTGGAAGATATTAAAAAGTAAAAAACCTGTCAGCAAGAAACCACTAGAGAATCAGGAGTCAGCATATATCCATATTGTGGAAGTATTATTAAAGTTCACAGAAATAATATCTTAATATTGCTATACATTATTTAGAAGCACATGTTTTAAACATTTCCAAAAGATTTCCCTGCTATACCTTAAGCCAAATGTATATGTGTCTATAAATAAAATTTTAAAAGTAGATTTTGATCACTGAAATACCAGATAAGTAACTATCAGGACTTACATTAATTGAGGGCTTTCATCTACGTTAGTATGACTATTAAGTGTCAGGGGAGAGAACTGAATAGGGGCTGTAGGATCTAACCCCCCTTTTCTTTCTCAGCCCCTTGTCTTTGCCCCATTGCTCTTTCCCTTCCACTCCGCAGTGTCAACTTAGACTAATTTATACATTCACATTCCTCACTTTAGATAAATACTTCTAAACTTTTAAAAATAAAGTCCTCCCGACACATGACAATTCTGCAGAAGCATTGGAAGTTCTTGTGAGTGTTGTTATAAGATAAATTATATACCAAAATAATGTTCTGTCAGGTACGGACCACCCTTACAGCTTGGGCAGATGTGATACCGTAGTGGGCTCATTCCACTTCTCGCTCATTGTTGGCATGAGGTTTGACGGTTTGTCTGGGTGAAATTGTATCTCTAGAGGGAATTTTCAATGGATAAAGTTAATTTCAGTCATTTTGAACTTTCAGCAAGTCTAGGAAATTTTTAGAAGAAGACTAACACTGTCAACCAACGAGTCATGCTTTTGAAAGCACATGAAAAGGCAATTCACAGAGATTTTGACATTAGAAAGAACACTCGCTCAGAGGCTAAATGTCTGTCAAGCGTATCACACACAAAAAGGAAACAGGAAAACCTACCGATTTTATTTCTTTTCAATTAAACACAGATTAAAATAGTCTCCAGTTAAGAAACTGGGTAAACCTGAAGATTTAGAAACAGACTAAGATAATTCAACCAGATCACCATTGCTTTGTGCCAACAAGACCTCAGTCAGCTGTGGTCACAGACACCTCCAGATGAAAAAAAAACCACAGAAGTCCACTACTTTATTATCCCAATGTCTAAGTTTCTCCCACTGAACTTTTCCACCTTTTCAACCAGACACTAAACACAGATAGACAGAGCGTGCAGGTGAGCTGAAGGAGACAGCCGAGCAGACGGACAGTCACACTGATTGAGGTTTGGCAAAGTTTTCAAGAGTCCAGAAATGGATTGTAATTTGAGATTGAAACCACAAACTGAGAATTTTAGTTACTTTTATGCAAACGGTGAATGAATAAATGAGAACAGATAGGCCCATGTTTGCCAGATAAATCTGCCATCAGAGTTCCAAAGAGAGCAAGGGTTTATGTGCAGGAGAC
The DNA here is from genome assembly GCF_054644295.1 of Miniopterus natalensis. NCBI lineage: Eukaryota > Metazoa > Chordata > Mammalia > Chiroptera > Miniopteridae > Miniopterus > Miniopterus natalensis. The sequence goes on from NC_142093.1 coordinate 27,670,993, forward strand.
TAAGGATCCCAGCCCTCTCCCAGTGACTGTACTTTTTCTACAGCCTCCAAGTCCTATCAATTTTTGGATTGTACAAAGGGAATACTTTTAATCACTGACTCCTTCAAGGATCACGCTCTTGCATTTCTTTTCCCATTCTCCTGACCAACTGCCTTGCGTTCCTCTCTACATGTGAACAGAAAAAGTAAGATTCAAAATTCCTGCTCCCAGATACCACCAAAAGAAGCCATCAACAAAGGCAAAGTCTAGCATTTTAAGTTGTGTACCGTAAGATGAAATTAGGTATCATGTTGGGGAATCGCAGTCTTAAGCAAGAAAGCAAAAGGTCCATCATTTAAAAGTAAATATACACCTTTCAATGTGTTACTTGAAAGGTAACAGTTTTAAATAAAAATTAAGCTATGCACTTAAACATGTAGGCCACCTGTCTAAAAAAATAGAGAAATATTATGTCATTCATTTCACCATTTTAACTGGATGTTTTTAATATGTAGAGGCTTAGGGACCCCAGATGTTTGTGGGTTTTTCCCCCCCACTTTTTATCCAGATGTTTCTGAATGCAGCCACTTCTTTCCTCTGTAGGATATTTTGCAATCCCTCTCCCTCCCCTAAACTCCACGCATATAATCATCTTGGTCTGAAAGTACAACATAGAGAAAATGGAAAGATTTGAATTCTAGCAGTAAGAACTCTCGAATCCAAGGTTTTCCTGGGTAAAGCTTAAAAGATTTCCAAAGATTACATATGCCCACGTGTAATCCTAAATAATTGCTTGTTCTTATTTAATAAAAATAAAATTAAATGTCAGTGAACTTCTTAGATGATTGAAGAGAGATTAATTTTAGGTCATAAAACCTATCAGCACAATCTTACCAAAACTATACACAATGCCTTATGTGAAATTGCTAAAATACTCATGACTGCTATGCCAGCAGCAACTACTAGGGCATCTGTTTTCAACATGCACTCGTCTCCATAAAAATTCATTGACTTCCTCTACAGGTCTTAACACCCTTTACTATTGCATAGCAAGAATTTATCCCAAAGTTTTCCCCAAGTCTAAAGTCTGCACCAGGTTGTTGAGTGCTGCTAAATTAGGATACATTTTCAGACAACAGCAGAAAAATAGAAATATGGGAGGAGATACTTAGGCTCAGCTAAAATCACAAAGTGACAGCATCGTGTTTCTATATCAACAGGTAGCAACAATAGGTCTTAGGTCGAGAGTGGTGCTCAAGGGCACATACTGATAATTTAATTTTTTCCTACCAAAGGAAAATGATTTAAAACAGCTCACTAAGAAGGAGTTTAACAGAAAAAGAAATTTTAATTTACTTATGAAGAAGATTCTGTGGGTATGCAAATGGAACTATACTGTTCTTATAGTGGTAGACCCGAAATAATGAAGCACATGGGAATTAACTGTTAATGATGCCAGTAAATGACAAACTTGCAGAGTAATGCTTCTGCATTTATAATTGTAACAATATTTTATTATCCGAGTATTGATATCCCTCTATCTGAAATCCTTATCAATTCCACCAGAAATTCAATGAAAAGTTGATAAAGTATATCAAGCCATTTTTCTAGATAAATGAAAGCCCATGAGAAAACAAGATGATAGATATCTAGATATATAGGCATATAGATTTATAGATATATAGATATATAAATATAAACATATTTATCCATAATGCTTAATATATTGTTGGGCTTGGGAGAGATAAGGGATACATCAAGGAGACAAAAACAAAAAAGAGAACTGAAACCAGAGCAGAAATAAATAAATGTGGTAAATAAATATGAACACCAGAATTGCTCTGAAATGTCAATATTAACATTGCAATGAAGACACTGAGCCTTGGTAAAAAAAAGAAAAAAGAAAGAAACCAACCCTGCTGACACCTTGACTTTGGACTTCTAATGTTCAGAACTATGATAAAATTAATTTCTTTTGTTTAAGCCACCAAACTGTGGTACTTTGTAATGGCTGCCCCTCGGGGGGACATACTAGTACAAATTCCATATTTTTGTCATTTGGTGCTATTGTTGAAATTGATGCCCAGAGACCACAAATGACTTAATAAAGTAACAAAGCAAGTTACTAGGAGAACTGGGCTAAAGCTTAAGTGTCCTGGAAACAGATCTTATTTTAAATAAAAATTCAAATCTATGACACAGCAAAACAAAAAGATGGATGATCTCCTGAGTGGCAGAAGGAGAAGCTCATTTTGTTTGTGAAACCCCTGAAGACTCCCCCTGCGAGCCACGGAGCACCCGTGGAAATGAGCGCAGAGAAGGCTGACATTACGCCAGAGTTAATAGGCACTTGCTAAATAAATTGGTTTTGAACCTTCCCTTGGACCTTAGATACTAAGTCAACTATGACTATAAAAATAAACACACATAAGAAGAGAAATATTTTCTGTAGTTAGTGAAACAAACAGAGCTTTAATTACACCATTTGAAGATATAAAAGCAACTGCAAGGCCGTGTAGCTCTACCAGGAAGAGGAGAGAAAAGAGGCGATAGAGTGACCGAGAAACCACACGGGAAACCGCAGGGTTACACTAACCCATGGCACCCTAAGAAACTTAATTTTAAAAAGGAGTAGAGTTACACTCAAGCTTTAGCATAGCAGGAAGCTTAATGTCTAAATCTAGAAGTAGGTACATGAACATTTAGTAAAGAGGGGAAAACAACCCAAAGAAGTGACAAATAGCTGGAAGGCATTGCCCCTGCGGCTCTGGGGGCAGACATGGGGAGCCTGAGGCAGGAGACCACGCCTCTGTGGTGACACCGCCACAGCGCTTAGGGCAGACACACGTGTGTGCTTCGTGTGTGTGTGTGTGTGTGTGTGTGTGTGTGTGTGTGTGTGTGTGTGACTTTCTCATTAAAAGAAAGAGAAGAAACTTGCAAGCTTTCATGGAGTGTATCTTCTTTCCACATCCACCAAAAGGAACAGTAAAGTCTGTTCGTATACACTAAAAAATATAATTCAAACAAGTAGTACCTAAGACCAAATAGGATAAAATTCACTAATCCGTTCTTATGCTTCTTTCTTTTCAGATACAGAGGCATCAGCCCTTCCCCAGTCTTCCTAAAAGCAAGTTTTTCGTAACTAAAGCAGAGGATCACACTCTTTGGCCATGTTGGGGACAAAGTCAAATCAAATCTGTCTTCAATGTGACCCCTGCTCCTCCCTCCTTCTCCTGCCAAAAAAAGTTTCTTTAAAAAACACAAATGAAGCACTTTATGTACTAGAATGAAATATGTCTATCCTCTAAAGTAGAGGACATTAAATTTCTACAAAATTTTATTTTAGGGCTAGAAATTCAATTCCAGTTCATCCCATCATTTATTTTACTTCCCTAGGCTGTTGAAGAATTGAAACAAAGTATGTATTTTTGTTTTCCACTTAAACGTGAAGGTAAAAAAGAACTGGCAATTTTGTTCTTCAAAAAGCAAGTCATGAAGGATGTATTAAATATCATCAGATAACTGGAAAATCTCTCACCTTTAATGATATTAAGATCAACTGGAAACAGGCTTCTTGAAAATGACATGCTGAAGCACAATACAGAATATTAAAACTTTGATACATTTTCTGTCATAAATTGATAGAATAGAAAGCACCTATTTATAACATTAGCTTGTCTGGAATAACTTCTGGATACAATAGAAATATGGCTATTACATTTCAGTGTCAAAATCTCAAGAATCATAGCTATATCTGCCAAAACAATATTTTCACGTAAAGCCAACATACCTTTTATTCACAAGCAACCTAATTCTGATCATATTGAAGGAAAACTGTCTAAGTTATTTTTCAGACTAGGAAACTGGAAGGGTAATGAATCTATTATGTCCATGTAACTAAATTAGGGCTTTCAATATACAGTACAAGTTTCATTTATAACAAAAGATCACAGAACATGTGCTCTCGCTGGCCTCAGTACACAAGGAAAACATGATATGCGTTGTCCTGTCACAATCCGCTATATTGCAGCTGTCTGAGCGGTACATTTCCACAGGGACATCTTCATTTGGCTCTGTCCTTTCTGAAGCACTGCCAATTTTGTCAAACTATTTGGAAGACTTCACTCCATTACTTTCAAAGCCTCCATGTTTATGTGACCCAAAGCAATTAGAGCTTGGGGACACCTGGAAATCTTAGTCACAAAGTATGGTTCTGAAGTGGTGAGTTCTCTTAAGTTATCACATTTTATAAAATAAATTTTAAAATCACAAACAAAAAAGTCTGTGAATAGCCCTGTGAATAGGTAAGTCATCGTGGCAAATACAAGTACCCAAAACTGACAGACGCAGCCGTTGTGCAGTCTAGGCGGCATGAATTAGAACACGCTCCTCGGGACGCTAGCTGCTCATTTAAATACAAATTCTAAAATTGTTTCCCAGTAGAAACAGAGTTCTCAATTCTTGGTGGGAATAAAAATCACCCACCAAGGCTATCAAGCAAAATGCATAGGCCTCTTTCTGGACCTTGTGAGTAAAAGGAGTTAAATATGCAGACATTCCAAAAATTATTTCTCTGTCTTATTTAAAGTCTACCGTTTAGTACGCATGACATCCACCACCACCCCTATCACTTTACCAATACAGTTTTGTATGTTTTCTGATTCATACAAGCAGCTAATACCGCTCGAATTATTCATCTAAATCCGGAAATATGGGCTGTGGAACTTAAAAGGGGAAAGACCAATGGGCCACATCACTATAATCTTGCTCATAAAAGCTAGAAACTGATTATGTACTTCCTTTATTTGGCTACAGCAAAGATAGTATCGGAAAAATTATACAGGGCTTCAATACATTATTTTTTAGAAAAAATTCTCCATCTCACCATTCAATCACTAAAAAAAACCCAACTTTTAATTTATTACTAGATATGAAAGTGCAAGGAACTTTTAACTCACCAGATAAAAAGTTTATAGTTGCAGGCTCAGACAACATGACAATATTCCTTAAGAGAGATTTATTACCTTTTTAAGTTACTCCCATTGATTTTTCATGGCTGTACACCTCTGTTTCCTGCTATACCACAATATTCTATTTTCTATTTGGATACTTATATTTTCCATCTGCCTGCTACTGGCTCAAGTCTTTAATAAATTTTTAATGGGTTTTTAGGGTGACCTTATCAGACCATGCTTTTGTTTCTTTCAAGTAACCTCTAGAGACAGGCCAAGGTCAGCTTTGCTATTTCTACACAAATAGAAAAATAAATTTCAGGTTAAGCTACAGGCAATGTTAGATGTTGTGCTTCTGTCTCTAAAACAGTGCAATAATATTGATACTGCTGATTTTTTGATGTCATTAAATAACTTGATTTCAACAACTGAAAAATAGTATAAATGAATAAAACTTGAATATGCCTGACTTCTAAAAACTATTTCTAATCTAAGAAAATAACTTAGCGCTTAGAGTGTAACACCATAGTAATACAGAGTAAAGCACTTAGTAAATGCTTATTAAGTTGTATTGCATAAATAGTAATGATTTCACCAGGCTTTTCTAAGCCAAAAATCTGCTTATAATGGAAAAACAGACTTTTGAGTGCTACAAAGTCCAATCTAAATTTGAGACCATCTAAAATAAGACTATAGAAAGTGTGCGTGGTCACACAGGGTAATGACTATTCATGTGCAAAGAAATGACCTTAAAACCCTGAAGGAGTTCCTGTTTAATCAGCACACACACACAAAAAAATTTTTTAATCATTTTTATCAGTAGTTTAGAAGATGCCTTAGTACTCATTTCATTCACTCTTGTACCCCAAATGCCACCATGACCCCCACCAAACTCACTGCGGTCACCAGCTCTGTTTGAACACTTCCGAGGAAAGGAGGTCACTTCTGGCCATTAGCCCATTCAGTCTGGACACTTACATTCTTTCTTTTTTAACTCCTAATATATCTTCTCTTGAGTTGACTGCATTTATTTTCGTTTTGATCTCTAAAGATTTGCGGTTAATTAAATGCCATGAGCCTTTTTCACTTGAACTCTTAAGTCAGCCAGTCTCTCGGATCTACTTTTGGAGCCTCGCTTGCAAGTTTGCCTAGTTCCTCATTTTATTTTAGGTCAGCGTTAAAAGAAATTTACAATCTATTTTTATTGTGAAATATTTTAAACATACAGAAAAGCCTAAAATAATGAAACCAATGCTCACGTCCCAACTAACTTTAGCAATCTTCATGTTCTGCCATGTTGCTTTATATAGTAAAACAAAGCAAATCAGAGTAAAGTAAATCAAACAACCAAAAAATTCACAAATACTGTTGAATCACCTTGTGTGATCCTCCCAAATTCTATCTCCTTCCCTCTCTCCCCAGAGCTTGCCTTAAATCACTTCTCTGCCTTTTAGTTTTACTCATATGTATATACCTATAAACTTCACAGCAGTATTTAATAACTTACGAATTCTATATAAATGTTCTTTTCTCTCTATCTATGTATGCATGTATACATATACACACACCCACAGAAAGTGGGGCAAAAGTAGGTTTACAGTTCATATAGAAAATACAATAATTAATAAGTAATAATACAAGAAGAAACTCTGTTTCACATACTCACAACTGTAAACCTATTTTCACCACACCCTGTACACATAAATGCCACATTCTGAAACCTGCTTTATTCAACTTAACTTCTGAGATTTGTCTGAGTTGATACATGTAACTCTAGTTAATTCATTTCAACCCCTGAAACAATAAAAGTTAAATGCTGCAAGGAGAAAATCTTATACTTGAGCACAGGTGGGAGATTTTCTAGGCTATAAACCTAGACATGAAAGTACTTGACCGTAGAAAAGGGACATCATCGACAATTAGCACTATAAAGGGACTGAACCACTTTATGCACACGCCAGCAGCCCCGTTGCTCCACTGTCTCGACAGTACTTGGTATTATGAGACTTTGTAGTTTTTGCCAGTCTGATGGGGATTATTTGTCACCGTGGTTTTATTTGCATTTCCCTCATTACCAGCAAGGCTGGATGTCTTTGCTTATAGTACTTGGCCACTCAGCTTGCTTTGTCCAGGAATTGCCTGTTCATATACTTTATCTTTTTTTCATCTTGAGTTTCTGATATGTTTTACTTTTTATCTCGTAAATTCCAACATAAGTCATTCAAACTCTTCTAAGTCAAAATGTGTGACTTATAACTTGATCGATAGTTGTACAGATATTTTTAGCACTAATGTAGTGAAATGTATGAATATCACTCTTTATGGTTTTTGCTTACTGTGTTTAAACAGTTTTTTCTGACATAAGGTTATACAAGAACTTATGTTTTCTTCTAAAGGTTTTAAAATTCTGGTTTTCACATTTATCTTTTTAATCTTTTTAGGACATATCACTGGATATATAGGTAGAAACTAACGTTACTTTGTATTTACAAAGACAAGCTTTGCTCAGTATTACTTATTAAGTGCCCAGTCTTTCCCCACTGATTTATAAATTCACCTCTGTCATTTGCTATACTTTTAAATTTGAATGGTTCATTTTAGCACTCTCTATTCTATTACATTATTCTTTTTAATCCCTGAAGTAATGCCCCATTTTTTCCTACGTTGTTTTGATTGCCGTTTTATAATGAGCCTTGGTGTCTGGTAGGGAGGACCCCTCCCCATGTTCCTCTCTGCAAGGGTTTATTTTATGTATCAACCTGAGTGGGCCAAGGGATACCCGGATTAGACATTATTTCTGAGTGTGCCTGTGAGAGCATTTCAGAAGAGGCAAGCATCTGAACCAGTGGATTTGGTAAAGCAGATCATTTAGTGAAGCCCGTGTGAATGGGCGTCATCTGGTCGGCCGAGGGCTGGAAGGAGCCCGCTCAGCTCGCTGCCTGCCTGCTCGAGTGCGGCCAGTGGTCCTCTCATGGCCTTGGACTAGGACTTATACCTTGACTCCCCTGGTCCTCAGCCTTTGGATTCTGACTGGAATCACTCCACCAGCTTTCCTGAAAGGGTCTCCCGCTTGCAGAGGGCAGATCATGAGCCTTTCACCCTCCATAACTGCGTGAGCCAAATCCTCATCAGAAATCTCTTCCTATGCATATACCCTTTCGGTTCTACTTCTCTGTAGAGCCCGTGCTAACACACTCTCCGCCAAATCGCCTTCATTGTACTGGGCATCATGCTCTTCAATGCACATTTTAATAACAGTTTGTCTAGCTAAATTCCTGTTAGGGTTTAGAAAGAAACTGCATTAAATTTATAAGTTAATAACATGCAGTTTTTCACGTTAATTGACCCCATACATGACAATTTTATATCTTTGCACTTAATCAGATTTTTAAAACCTTCTTCAATAATATCTCACATTTTTCTCCATAAAAATCGTAAGTACTTTTGTTGAATTTATTCCTACTCACTTAGTTTTTTGTTCTATGGGTACTTGGAAAGAATATATATCTGTACAAATAGGATATAAATTTTTAAATATATTTTAGGCCAAGCTTGCTAGTTTTCTTGTTCAAACATTCTAAATCCATCTAATTTTTCAAACGCTTGACCTTCCCCTTTCACAGAGGTATGATAAAATCGCCCATTATAATTGTGGATTTTTCAAATGTGCCTGTGTCTGTCCATGAGAGCAGGAATTTTTGATGTTTTGTTTCTTTTCCCTCCCCAGTACGCAGAACAATGCTGAGCATCTAGCAGACACTCAAGGGGTAATCATTAAACAATTGTTCTATATTCGTTGTGGATTTCTTTTTATTAAGATATAGTATCTCTACTCCTATACGTGATTTTTTTGCCTTCAATTTTGTCTTATATTAATTTTAACATAGCAGCTTTCTTTTAATCACACTTATCTAATATATTCTTTTTCATTTCTTTATGTTCAGATTTTCTACTGGTTCTGTTTTAGGTCATTCTCTTGTCAGTATCATATGACAGAATATGTTTAACATCACATCTGGTAATGTGCCGATACTTATTCTTTCAGTAATTACCTTTCATTTTAGTTCCAATTTTTTTTATTGTGGTAAAATACGTAACAAAATTTACAGTCTTAACCTTTTTAGGTATACAGTTCAGTGGTATTAAACAGATCTCATATTGTTTTGCAATCACCACAATCCATAACCAGAATTCTTTTTGTCTGTAAAACAGAAACTCTACACCCATTAAGTAACAACTCCTCATCCCCCCACACCCACTCCTGGCAACTACCTTTCTACTTTCTGCTTCTGTAACTGACTAACTCATATAAATAGAATCATACGAAAGTTGTCTTTTTGTGACTTGCTTATTTCATTCAGCATAATGTCTCAAGAATCCATCCATGTTGTAGCATGGGCCAGAATTTCCTCCCGTATTTTTAAGGCTTAATAATATTCTATTGTATGTAAATTCCACACTTTTCTTATCCATTGATCTGTCAGTAGGCACTTGGGTTGCTTGCACCTTTTAGCCAAAGTGAATAATGCTGCTATGAATGTAGGTGTCCAAATATATTGTTGAGACCCTACTTTCAATTCTTTTGGATATATATCAAAGGTGGTATTGTTTATCTGATACATTGTGGGCTTTCTCCTATATTTATATGAAACCCTAAAAGCTATAGACTTTCTGAAATGAGAAAAAAATAGATATATCATTACATTTAATTTGGAAATCATCACACAACACTTTCTCCTAGGGAAAACAGCGACTGGGTTAACTAAAGAAAAAAACAACTAGTTTTTGTTTTAGACTCCTTAGTTCACCCATAAATTTATCTCATTTATTAGTAATTAAATATAACACTGGTATATTTCACAATTGCCTAGCAAGCTATCTTTAATGTGTATAACATGGCAAATCAGAAAAGCATTAACCAGATTTCAGAAAGAAAGTTTTACCTAGTCAGCAAAAACCCAAGATGTCATTTATAATGCTCCCTCTCTTACAAAGGGATGAAAAAGATCAGATTCTTTCGATTTCCTGTCACAGAGCTAACACATATGAAATAAAATACAGCTTCATTGAGCATCAACTCCAAGAATTTCAATTTTTTGCAAAATCATCTCAAGGCTGCATCCAAATGGCTAACTGAGCTTGACTGGGTAGAAAATTGAAATTGCCAATATATATATATATTTCATCAATATAAAAAAAGTCCCATAATTCCTCTCCCCTAGGGTCAGTAGGGCAGTGTAATAAGGACAGAGACCACCCTGGCTTACAAGATACTTGGAACATTTACTAACCTCACGATGCATGCAGGCATGACAGGAGTGGGCAATGTGATGTACCAGCCCAATACCAGGAGGCTTTTACAGAAGGCTTTGTGAACCAAATGCCCTCTACATTATAAAATGATGTATGATTCCCTTCTCATCACCAAAACAACTGTATCTTAACACTTTACCCAATAGCTAGCATCAACGGGTAAGACAACCACCAAACTAACATGGTTTTACCTAGTAATTATAGGGAGAGTAAAAAATCTAAGATCTAACTCATAAATTCATACATAGTTTTAAGGTGAAAGGTTAGAAGGTGATGCTATTTATTGTCTTTAATGATAAAATGAGATGCTTTTTGCATATATTTCCCCATAGGCTAATCTCTGTTTCATTTGTGTTTCCCTGCTCCACAAGTACTACTCCCCAACACACCTGTATAGCCCTTCAATAATATTAAGAATGTTAAAATGATACCTGAAGTATCCCCCTACTCAGGAACATGTTTACTACACTAGGAGCCTTTTCGTTTTCTCCTACACTCAACATGTCCTGTGTTACTGTAACCTAAACTACTTGGGAAGTTTCTATCACACACTGGGAGTGGGAACCATCATCTTTACGTCAGTCTTCTAATTTCTATTTGAGGGTATGAATGTGTTGCTCTAACTAAACAAAAGTATTCCAATAAAAATTTTCCATGGACTAAAAGGGAACTTCACTGGTGGAATTTACACTTGAGATTTTCTTCTTCCTAATCTTTAAAATCTATTAAAACTGATACGCATTTATTTCAACAATATACTGCAAGCCCAACTAGATTGTAGAGTTCTTCAGGTCAAGTAATACATCTCAAAGTAAATTTATATTCCCCATAATATCAAGCACAGTGGAATATGAGTAAATATTCACTAATTAAAGAAGAAAAGTTATTTTATTTTTTTGTCGATTAAGAAGTGGCCTGATGTTGCTCAAAATCAGGGAAAATACTTCATGACATCTAAAGCAGGACATTTAGGAGGAAGATTTGAAAATAATTTCCGTATCTTCCTGATAAGCCAACCATTCTCTCCTCACTTTGTAATTTAGAAATTCACAGCAATAGTTTGATTTCAAACACCAACCTAAATGACAGCCCCATCATTCAAACTCTGAGGGCAGATGGCTGACGTTCTAGTCAGGGTGGGAGAGGACACTCTGCATTAGTTCAATTTATAAAGGTCTCCGTTAAATAGATCCTTTATTAAAGGGTATATTGCTCTAAAAAAATCTAAGTGCTGTCAAAATATTTTATGTTCCTATTATTGTTTTAATTTTGAAAGTATAAGCACTCAATTGAATTCTGAGAATAATCACTTTTACATTTGCACTCCCCACTTTTCTACAAATTTATCTTGAAAAGTAATCTCTCCAAAAGCTAAACCAACAGTAGAAATGTCATATCTGTATTTTTTAAACCTCATAATTTCATTGTCTTGATTTACCAAAACTTTTAGAACCCATAAATTAAGTTTAAATCTATTAAAGAAATAGAATGGAAGCAATAAAAGAGAATGGACTTTGAGTCCGACAAAGCTGGATTCTGTTCAGGGCTCATCTCTTGACTAGCTCTAAACTTTGAGGCCGGTTACTGTAGACTCTGATTTTCTCATGGAATTCATTCTGCTTCATCGGGTGGCTGTGTGAATTATTGTAATAATACACATGCAGTGACCAGTCCTGGGCCTGGGACATAACACCTGCTCAATAACTGATAACAGCCGCAGGGAGGAGAGTACGGAGCGGTAGCAGGAAGAAGACAGGGGAAGTGTGAGGAGAGGGATTTTCAGCAAGGGCGTGGTTTCTTTCCTGAAAGAAATGACAGAGGCCGTCTGGTTACAGGCGGAGAATTGAGGAGCTCAGTACCTGGCCAGTATTCGGGCATGACTTGATTGACTGAGAGAATGGAAGAGAAAAGTAAAGAACTAAAAGACAAAGAAAGGGAAAACAAAGAGGGGAAAAAGGAAAAGAAGTGTGCTGAGTACACCCACGCACATGTGGAACAATTAAGGAAGCACAAATTACAAACTCTGAAGCGCTGTCACCACCATCAGTAAATGTCAGCAAATGTAAATTGGGTCAAATACAATTTGAAAGACTGAACCAGGTGAATGTGCTTCTAACAATGCCTGAGAACCGTTTATCAAATTAACGCAACTTGTCTACATGTATAAAGCCAAATGTGAGTGCCAGGACTCATCCTCCGTTACCACGGATGCACATGGACTTCAGTCCTTGGGGTCCCATTCCTAAATCCCAGATGTGGAAAAGCCAAGGGGGAAATGGTGTTTATGCCCTGCTGCTATTTAATCTACTTTCAGTTACTTACAAACTGTCAGTTGTGAGTCTATATGCTATTGATTCCAATCATAAAAACATGGTATGAAAGAAAAAAAATAGGTTATCCAATAATGGACTGTAAACAGAGTTGTGTAAGAAGAAATGAAAAAAAGAATAATAGCATAATTTCTCAGAAACCCAGGTTTTATGACCATATATTCCCAATTATCACACTGCCCGTAAGCAAGGACGTTTATATACAAGTTGATTATGTTTTTGGAGACTGGAATCCAAATTGATTCTTATTATCTCAGAATATAGAGAAACACTGATGACTTAAGCAACAGCTGCAACTCATAGATGATTTTCAAATGAGCTAAACACAGAGAGTTGAGGAAAATAAATTATGAACATGTAAATACAGACAGTTCAGCTCACCAGGTTTTAGATGATGCTTAATTTTTCTAAAATGTTTTTCTTTAATTATGTCTCATTTATTTAATGAATTATTTCTAATTTTCTGAGTTGCTTGCCATTACATTGGTTCACATTATATACTTTCATAATGAACATGAAAAAATATCATGTTTTATCAACCACATTAATTACAGCCAATTTCTTGTTAAGATAATATCTCATCCACTTTATTAGGAATGAATCTATTATTTTTGCCACAGGCTGACCAATTTTTTTCTTGACCCACACTTAAGCTCATTCATAGAAAAATGACAATTCATATAGACCTACTTGGAAAGGCAACTTCGGAGTATATTCTGTGAAGTAAATAGCTTTATAGATTCTCCTGCAAACAGTTTCTTGAATAATGTGTAAAGTCCAAACTATTCAGTTCATTAGTGATCTATTCCTCTAGGTCAGGGGTTGGGAACGTCTGGCTCGCGGGCCATGTATGAAATCATTTCGCCTGGCAAGGCAACCACAGGCAGGACTCAAAATTCAATAAATCTAAGAGCTTTTTTCATAGCTAATTTTTAAGTTGATAATTTTGTATGTCCCATGAATGATGTTATAAATATCCAAATGGCCCTTGACAGAAAAAAGGTTTCTCACCCCTGCTCTAGATCATTGCCAATCTGATGCCCTATGTGGTCTAGATTAAAGATTTTTCTTTCACTCTCAGTTTATTAGTTTCACCAAAGCCTCTGAGAACTGACTATGAGCCATGACTCTCACTTGCAAAAACTCTTAAGGAAACACTCAAGTTTATACCTTTTCTAACTGACAATCTGTTGTCCACTTAGAAAAAAACACCAGTTTTGAGGACACCAAAAGAAGTTCCAGAGAAAGCATATGGACATCAGGAAATTATGTTACCTTTTGATCATGAACAAGTCATCTGTAACTGTCCCTTGAGAAATCAGATTGGCCCTGGACTTCATTTTCAAAGAGAACTGATGGAGCATTAAAGCCAAAAGCATCTGGGACCAACTAGACAATCCAATCAGCTTATCTTTGCATAAACTATGACAGACACCAAATGTAACTCAAAAAAAAACACAAACAAACAAAAAACAAACAAACATCAAAGCAGTTGCCTGTGGATTCTGCCAACAAGGGAAAATGCTGCCAATGAAAAAGAGTATTCCTGGCTTAGCAACTGGAGCCTCACATTGCTTTTTAAAAATGAGCAAAAATAGATGTACAAAGAAATGGTGGTCAGCAATAGTTTGGAAAGCATAAAATGAGAATATTCAATAGAATGTATTTGTTAGTCATAAAATAAATCTTCCTTTGCCTGGCTAAATATTTCTGACCTAACAGAAACGCTTCTGTATTAGTCAGCACATTCTATCCAATTACTCAATTTTTCTCCAACATGTTTTCTTTAAGAGTCAAGGGAAGACAGTGATTAAGGAAAAGGGGTACATACTGAATGCATTAAAGACATTAATGTCTTTACTTACTGTTTTTACCTCAAGAAAACTCAGTGATCTCTTCAAAAGGAGACACCTTGGAACTGAAATAGTTGAAAAAAATCCAAGTCACTGACAGCCACAGTCTCTGAAAGGACCTTAGACAGACCTCTGATGGCATTCCAGCAGCCTCTTCTCACACACTTGTAGAAATGGCAGCACCCTGGTTATAAGGGTACACATATTGTCACTGCATAGTCCTCGTTGTTAGAAAGCTTTTCTCATATATCACCCACTAACTTCCATGTACCCATTCCAACTCTGCTATCTGATGAAACAAAGACCAAGGCTTCCGTTTCTTCCACATTATGCCCCTCATTTCAACTATTAGGTGACAAGAACTACAGCTTCCCAATTTTTCTTTTTTTTTAAAGACAAACCTCTAGTTTATACAATCATCCTTTGGGTAACTCTTGACTCTAACACTCTGTTCAACTCCTTTTCATATCTGAAGATTTAGTGAGGGTTCAGGCATAGGACAGCTCAGATGACTGAATATAATAAATATGGTGAAAAAGTTCAGGTGCAGTCAACTAAAGTAGATTGTGTCTGTTATTAGGTGGACTATATCTTGAAGTGTTGTTACGTTGGGTAGCATGACCTGTGCCCAGATCCACTATGATATATCATTCTGCTATGCAAGCTTGAGAGCGTTTCTTGGGCCTCTCTAAACTCATTGATGGATTTTTTTTCCCCATGCCACCTAAAAGCTCACCCTGTGCTCATCCCAGTGTTACCCCAGACACACCCCATGTCCACTCCAAGCTCATCGTCACTTCATCCTTACCCCAATCCAGCCTTATTCCAACCTCAGAAAGGCTTTTCCAGGATCCTTTGATCCCTTTTAGTAAATCCTACAACATCCTTAAAGGTTAAGCAAACAATGTCTTTACTGTGTGTATCATTTATAAGTTTGAGCTTTTATCTGCAACCCAACTGAAATTGTCCAATACCAATACCATCTGTACAATCATAAGAAATGGGGTCTAGAAGTGAATATTCTAAGGTCAACACAGAGAACAGAGAGAATATTACTGCCCTTGATCAAGATGCAATATTTTATGAGTGTAACCTAAGTTTGCCTTAGTTTTCAAAGTAGTGGTGACACACCTGTGCTGAATCTGTAATCAACTTAAATAAGGAAGTCTTCACAATAGCATTATGCCAGTGAGAGTGTGACAAACGCTATTAAATGATGGCAATGGAAATACTTTAAGGTAATGTTATAAACCAGGGCTAAATTTACATAAAAATAGAAGAGCAATTTGACCATATTTATAATTTAAGGGCTAACCAGTCTAATTCAGTCTATTTCCTTGCACACCCCTTACTTAGCCAATGACCATTACTGCACTTCTGAGCGTAAGGTTTTGATTCCTATTAAATCACATGAGAATACTAGCACATTAATTTGTCAGGCATCACTGGGAGAGAAAGCTTTGGCAGACAATGAAAGAGAAGCCTAAAGAACACTAAAAATCTAAAATGAACAGAAGACTACTGAACACTAAAGAAAACTTCACTGGATCCACAGTGCTAATTCTGTTGACAATTGTAAGACCTCTACTCCCTGAGCTTCCTAGGGGGCAGATGATAATTACTACATTCTTGAAAAACAACACGCCTCTCCGTTGGTGAAAGCTTCAAAATGTAATGATGGGAGAGGAAACATGCCTATCTCTCACTCTTGTAGGTTTCTGGGTATCATTGAGACACAGCAAAAGAAATTATTTAGATAATAATGAACTATCTTCATTAATTTTCAATAATCTTATTTCATTCAGATTTGTTTTTAGTGCTTCAGATGTGAGAAAGCCTTAAAGATGGAGGAGTAAAGGTAGAGCGAGTCCAAGGACTTACATTCAGGAACTAGGGTTTGTAATCAAGGCAAGATTAAAAATCACAAGTATGTATTTAGCACTATAGGCTAAGAATTTACACTCCAGATTCATCAGGGGGGAAAAAAGCCTAATGTATTAGCTTGGATTGATTTTATGGTGGAAACACTTTGCAATAATAATCAGCAATGGCCTAGTGCAGCTCTCCTTGAATAGCCTTAGTTTGACTGTCACCTTGTAAATCCCTAATAACTATTGTGTAGCTCACTCTATCAATAGAATCCTTTAGATTAATACTTGGTTCCAGGAATTAGATCTTGACAACAGTAATAAACACAGGAGGGACATTGCCTCGCAATCATGAGAAAAATGCAGAAAGAAAACTCCTGTTCTGTACAGGTGCTTTCTTTTTTCGTCGAGTTATGAATACATTTATATGTACAACTTCCAACAGGGAGCATTGTCTCTGCAGTGGTAAAAAATAAAATAGAAATATCAACCTTCTCTGTTTCTTATTTCTGAAAGCACTGCTCAGACTGCCGTGAAGACTTACTTCCGATTTACTCCTAGATACTCAGATTGAGCGGTGTGTCTATGTCAAGCATGATGTGATGTGACATAATGAGAGAGGCTGACCCCATGATTTGACATGATGCCATGACCATCACTCAGAGATGCACTTAATGATACACGCATGCCTTCTGTATTCCATGACCTAGCCAGCAAAAGAGAAGAGTCAAAAATGTCACTGAACTTTGCAGCTTTTTTGGTAAATAAATGAGGAAGGGGAAGAGAATGGTGTAAGAATAAATAACCCAAAGTTTAACACCCAGAAAATCACCAAACACCATCAAGAAACAATCGTGCAAAACAGCAGGAAAGGAAAGTGGCTGGACCTAAAGCTTGGCAAATGGCTAGTGAGAATGACAAGAATATATGACACTGTAACTCTATACCCTGCTATTCTTTAAATGCACAGCACTTGAGCAAAACATGCTTATGTATAGAAAGAATTTATCGGTAGAATCCTTGAGTGCTATACTTGGGGATTTCCTAGTCCATGTATTCCTAGGGAATTTAAGGGCCCTAAATAATACATTTCAAGAGTTTCCATGTCAGCTCTGTTTGAAGATTGGGTTCAGTAAAGGTCCAAGTCTTGGTTTTTATAATTTACCCTCAGTGTGCTACACATTGATGAGAGAGAGCCCTGAATTCACTGGATGGTATACTTGCTGTCTTTGTGACACAGATGTCTACTCCTAAGCCAAGAAATTTTCATAGGAACCAGAATTACAGTCCAACCCAGCAAAGTTGAGTGATGAAGAGTTTGTGTTTTGAGAGCTACTGGGTTGATTCAATTTTCCCAGTGTGATCTACCTCCAAGAACTTTAGAAAGCACCCTGTCAAAAGAAATCAGATAAAAGTACCGACAAGACCAATCCACAAATGCAAGTTTAAAAAAACAACAACAGTCCTTTGTTTCCCCCACTGGAAAGTATTATTTGCATCAAATCACTGCACTTGTTTATTCCCCTTGTCCTTGGAGGTTTCTGGAATATCCTATTTGTACTTGATTTTGACACTTCTTACTGCCCAAGAGTTTGAAAATGCATTTCTCTCCTTTAGGCCATGTTCTCATGGGATTCTGGCAAATGGACAGGTTTATTGGTCCCTTTCCAGCTTATTTGTTTTTACCTTGAGGACTTCTAATACAAACAGCTGGCCTGTTGATGATGGCTTCTCCTCATATAAGGCCAGCTGATTAAAAATTTCATCTGTGTTTTTATTATGCATAAATACATTCAATGGTCTACTTAGAGTCTCAACTTCATAAAATTCAGAAATCAATTGAAGGATAATGTTCTTGGACCAGGAGAATCATTACATTTCATATCATTGTTCTCTGGTTGAAAAGTCCTACTCCAATTTGCATGTAGGGTACCCCAGGGATGTTATAGTTATAGTAGGTACCGAAGACATGTTCAGTTATACCCTAAATATAGTTGAGATTCTGTCATGTGAAGCAACATCAAAGAAACTCCTTTGTTTTTACTTCCAAGGTCAAATATATTCTTGTAATAAGGAGAGACAAATAAATAGACCCAATCAATTTCTTCATATTAATCATGTGTGACTACTTCTTTTAGAAAAGCACTTTGTTTCCTTCATTGATCAAGGCTCAGAAAACAAGTACACAAGGTAGTCTTTTCAATGTGCTACCAACAATAATGAAACACAAAGCCCACAGTAGATAAACAATCAAGTTTTCAAATACTTTGAATTCAAAATATGAATTCCTTCTATCTTCCTCTTGGATCACACATTTTAAGATAGACCATTTCTCCATAGGAATCAAACATAGTCTGATCAGCACAGTTGGTAAATGTTCCCAAAATAGGGAAGTAAATGAAAGACATCAATGAATGTAAAATTAAAGGTATCCGTTGAATCATGAAAGCAGTCCTTTTAGTTTAAGAATGACTGACATCCCAAACCACTGCGGCGACAATCCGCTGTGGTCACCTTGATGGTTCTCTTCACACAAAGAGTGTTTTCATTTTGAAAGTCATATATGCACAGCAAGCCCATGGAAAACTCAGCAATGCACATGGCTTTAAAAGAAAACTGTTAAGCTTCCAGTTCTTTAATGGTTATATTAAAAATAAAGTATGTTAAATGATTCACTGGAGGGTCTGGCCTTGCCAAAACTGGTGACATGTATCTTCCATTAACTACCACAGCAATTTGTAAGAAAAAAATTCAAAATCCAGTTCTGGAAAAATCATGTCTATATTTCACCAAGTAACAAGGGTAAGATGCCTCCGCAGGACCCTTAGATCCCCAGATGTCTGGAATGGTTTTTTCTAAGAATAAGGTAACTGTTATAGTATAGTATTAAAAAATGAGACTGAAGGGTTGGGTGAAAAGGTTAATATTTTACTGAGCATTGACACGTGCCAGGTGCTATGCTAGACACTTACTATGTGATTTCTCACTTCTCTCAGTTCTATGAAGCAGAGAGTATAATGCCTATTGTATACAAATAAAAAATAAGGTTCTTAGAATATAAGTGATTTATTCAGCTAGTAATTAGCACAGCTGCTTTGGATTTATCTGCAAAGCCATTTCTTTAGACTAAAACAGTCTGCCCCTAAGGGATTAAAACATTAAACATTACTTAAATGGTCATGAGACCTGGCTTTAAATCCATGCTGTAGTGATAGCTGATAAGCATTGGGTAATTGTGCCTGAGCCTTCATTCCTCATCCAGAAAGTATAAGACATAATAATACCTACCATAAAGAGCAAATGATTTAATACACATAAAAAGTCATATAATACACATAAAAAGTCTTAACAAACAACCAAGAACATGCAAGTGTTTCCAGCTATTATTTTGTATGGACCCTCGTTTTGTCACTTGTAAATTGAGAAAACGAGAGTGTTTCGGCTATAATTCTACAATATCCTACCTTGTGATTTAGCAATTTCTTTACTTCTGTCCAGCTTTGAGTAGATTGTGGCCCCCATGCCTAATGCAGGAGTGATCCAAAGAAGAAACTGACTTTTTAAAAAGTCATTAACACCAGGTTAAGTTCAGGAAACATAAATGGCATGGACCAAATCAAGACCACTGTACCAGCACTGAACACCTGCCCCCCAAAATGGCTGTGGCATTCATTACTTTATTTATTAACTCATTCAGCAAATTTTATTTAGTACCTAGCTACATGCCAGTATTATTCATGGTGTGTGTGTGTGGGGGGGGGGGGGGACTCTACCTTCACTAAATTTATATTCTAGTAAAGGAAAATGCTAAGTAAGCAAATAAAGAATGAATATAATCTCAGGTAATAATAACTATTACAAACAAATTTTAAAAACAGCAGGGTAAAGAGAAAGAGAATACTGGTCCTCCATTCAAATGTGTGAACAAGCAAAGAGGTTAAATCTGAGCAGAGAACTAAATGAAGTGAGTGATAGAGCCATTTGAAAATCTAGGGGCAAAGCATCTGGGCAGAGGAAATGTCAGGACAAAAGCCCTGGTGTGTGAATGACATTGGTATGCTCAAGGCACAGCAGGAAGATCGTGTGGCCGACATGGAAGAGGCAGGGAGAAGGCTGGGAGTCCAGGTTGCTGTGATAGACAAGGTCCAGTTCATGTGGGGCCTTAGAGACCAAGTTTCCTCCTTAGGAGTGGGAATCTTAACTGCGACCTTTAGCCAAAAGACCTTCTTTGAGAACAGAAGTGACATAAAATGGTTTATATTTTTAAAGCCTACTGGCTGCTATGTGGATAACAGCCTGAAAAGAAAGCAAGAATGGGAGCCAGAGAGCGGTAAGACCATTGGAAAAGCCCAGATGAGGAAATGGCTTGAACCAGAGAGGTGGTGTTCAGCGGCTGGTTGGGGGGATGCATAACAGAGGTGGTGTTGACACTGTTTGCTCAAGTGTTGGCCAGAGAGTGTGCACGAATGAAAAGAATCAAAGAATGATCCTAGGGTTGCCACTTATCAAGGAGAGGCATGGAGGGAGACATGGCCCACTTGCCTCTACTACTCCCATTTGTGCTACTTCCTTCCTGATGCAAGCTCAGATCTGCTCAGGCCTTCTTCTCTTATGTGCTGGGCTTTCTCAAAATTCCCAACTCTCTAGTTAGATCTGATTTGACATTTTTCCTATGTGAAGCCATGATCAGAGCTCAGGTTGAAAGGGGAGAGACCAGCTTAGGAAAAAATAGCCTAGTGACGCAGAAACAGTCATTGTATCTCAACATACAGAGAAGACACTCAAAGGTGACCCAAGGGGACAATCAGAAGGAATTGAGTATCTACTATATTCTTTACCCTATTTTAGGTGCCATAGGAAATTTAATAAAAGTGTGAAACACTAACTGCTCAGAAATTAAAATTTAGTAGGGAAGCCCAACAGTATATACAGCACAATTGCAAACAAAATAAAAACTTACAATCAGATGATTATGGCTTTATCTTAAAAGTATAAGAATTTAGTGTAGAAAGTTATCTAAGTTCCTATCTGACAGTACCTAGCACCGTGACTGACATACAATAATCTCAATAATTTTTTTAAAGTATCACTAAATTAATGAGTTAATTCATTAATGGAACCAAACTAATTGGGATTGACATTATGTCTCAAGGAGACACTAAGAAAAAATTAAATTTATACAGTAAATTATTTTGTGCAAAAAAAGTAAAAATGTATAAAATAGGTCAATTATCGGAATAACAGCGAGGTTCAGGAAAAAGCATTGTGCTATTTATTAAAGAAATAATACACAAGAACCAATCTTTTGCCCTTTCTATCTGTATATTCATCAATATATAAAGTTTAATCTTTTCTATTGTGTTCCTCTCCTCTCATAAGATAGATTTTCTGTGAAAGGAGAAAAGACCCCTCTGGGTTTTCTGCAAACAGACAAAGGGCTGCCTGCACTGGCCTCGCTGAGCCTTGCTGCCACCAAGCCCGAAAATCTTGTGAAGTTCTGCCGCTGAGAACCTCAGGCAGGTGGGGAGGTCAGTCCTCCCAGGGTGTCCCCGCGAGTGTGTAGGCTGTTCCGTCTTTTTTGGAGGCAATTTTGAGTATTCAACACCATCTGAGATAAAAGAAAAGAACTTATTTTCCTGGAAAAGCATTACTCACTGCTCTGACCCTTGGTATCTGTTCTACTGCCTAAAAGAGAAAAGCCAAAGCTATTTACCAGATTGTCAACTTCCTCCCTAAATTGATTTTATCTTTGCCCTCAACTATAAACCAAATAACAGAGGGAATGGACGGCAAGTGGACTGGCTTAAAGGGGAACCCAGTACACCAAATGGTCCAGCTGACGGGAAGAGTTCATATGCATCACCTAAGCTGCGCTGCTCATGACAATTCTGGAGTAGACCCATCGTCACTTATGCGAACAACGAGGTTGGGGATTTTTTTGACACTTTCCACGAAAAGGCAGGTTATACTCCACATTTCTTTCCTTTTGTCCCCATGATACCATAGGCAGGATGTTCACATTAATTTGGTTAATATTCACCAAAAGACTCGCTTCCCTGTCTGTCTGCTTTCATTCCTTCAAATGGAGCGGCCTATCTGCAGGCTTTCTGTAGAAGGTTAGCCCCAAACACGGTGTCCTTTCCTGTGGGACCCATCGGCCAGCCTCACATTCTACCCTATTTACGAGGCTAGACTCCCCACGGTACAACTGAGCAGCGTGAGAAAATTCACTGGCTTATCACAGGAAAAGCAAAAAGCTGAAGAAAATGCATTTTACACATCAGATGGACAATTTTTACTTCCTTTGGGCGACCACCAACAGAAAGCTTCCAGATGGCCAAGCACACCTTGTTCTCCCGCATTTGCTGCGAGAGCCGCTTGACTGCGGGCTCGCCTTCTCTCTGTGCCCCCCTCAAACTCCCGCTAGTGAGTACACCGGGGGCTCCCCTCCACTCGTGGGGGACCCAGCTGCCACCTGCAAAGGCATTTTAAGGAATGAGCCTTCGGTGGCATATTTTTTTCTCCTTTATGGTTGAAAGTCAAGAAAGCTGTCGCCCGCATGTCAAGGCTCTGCAAGCAGTCGGATCAGAGTCTGGTTTGGGGGGAAAGCCTGGGATGACGGCAGCCTCCCCTTTACCAGCCTGACAGACAGCTCCTGGGAAGAAGACGGTGTCCCCCCGCCTGGTTAAGAGGCTGTCACCGGAGCTGGCTCCTCTGGACGAAGCTCTCAGAGCAAGAGAGAAAGAAAAGATACAGGAAACTGACCCCAAAGGGGGGAAAAAGGCAAAATGGTAAAATTTTCCGCAGTGATTGTTCCAGCCCTCAGTCCTGCTTAAAAATCGCACACACATTCGCATACTTACACCCACGTCCCCCACCCACATACACGTTTGATTTAAATGTAATATAAAGAGGGCAAGTTCTCTAAAATCAGGTATGCTTTTAACAACTGGTTGCAAAAAAGCACCGCCCGACTTTTCCATGATGCAAAATCACTCTTAAGACATATATGTTGGCAGGTGGAATGATTACTGTTCAAGGAAAAACACACGGGACCAAGTGAGCAGACAGAAGTTAATTTTATTCCAATCCTATCACCAGCAGTGGGGCCAGAGCACAGATCAAAAGTGGGTGCTCAGCTCTGCTGATACAAAAGGCAGGAGGTTTTCTACTGCTGGGGCAGGTTGGTGGAATCGTCCTAGAAGGTGCTGGGTGGAGGTGGAGCAGTGGGATGCGCCCAGCACACTGAACTGTTCCTGCGTTTGCAAATGCTTCTCTGCGTGGGTAAGTAGCCTGAGCTCGTGTTAATGGGTGCCCGTGGACGTTAGGCCCCTACCCCCCACAGACACGGGAAATGGATGCTAGCCTCTCCTTCCATGTTTACATTTCAAAGGGAGAGTTTCCAGGTCCCCGAGGAACTGTTCCTGGATTTTAACCTTGTGAGAGGCTGGGAGAAGACTTACATCCCAAAGGAGCAAAGAACTAATTTGCAGTGGCAAGTTTCCTAAAGTTAAATGCTCTAGGAAAAGGGAGGACAGGGACCTAGAGCCAGGAGAAAACCTGTCCGAATTTCTTGGAGCTGAGGGGACCCTCACAGCCGTCGGGGTCATTCCACTCGCAGCTGCTCCCAGCCCAGCCCACTCTCTTCCCATGTGGCCATTTGGCTTTCAGCAGCGTAGAAAACCCAGTTAGACGATCCAGCTTAAGCCATACCCCCTGTGATTCTTTTTCTCTTGTCCCAGGATTTGTGTCAGCCTTCCATAGCTACAATACCTCTTACCTCTCTGCATTCTGAACAACAAGCTTTTTGTCTTCATTTCGTTAACGCCATCTTCAGTTTAGTATCCTTATGTTTAGGACAATCTATAAACGATTTTTTAGGCCATAAAAAAAAAAAAATCTATGATTGCCAGATTACATCAGGTCATGCGGCCAGGGTCTGAGAATTTCAGTAACATCAGGAATAAAATAATCTAATTGTATGGGGCAAATTTTAAGTATCATTGTTTGTAACTTTAAATATAATTAGTCAAGGTAGCATATAGATTACCAAACCCAAGGACAAAATCAC
This sequence comes from Miniopterus natalensis, assembly GCF_054644295.1. Classification (NCBI taxonomy): domain Eukaryota; kingdom Metazoa; phylum Chordata; class Mammalia; order Chiroptera; family Miniopteridae; genus Miniopterus; species Miniopterus natalensis. The sequence goes on from NC_142093.1 coordinate 27,695,359, forward strand.
TGACATTAGCAATTTTTAGATTTGAATTTGCTTTTATTGGGGAACTGGTGGAAAAGGTGACATTTTGGGTTTCAAATTCAATCTCAATCTCAATCCCTCTCTCTTTCTCTCCATATATATATATATATCTCCTATATGTGTATTTTCTTCTCTGGTTCTTTTCAGAATTTTCAAGTTCTTTCCCCATTCAAATTTTTATGATTCATATATATATACTTAGATATAAATTTTAAGCTAATAGTTAATACATGCTGACTGAAAAGAATACCTATTATTCAACCAAAAATACTTTTAAATGAACAAGTAATTAGTCCTACCAACAGCTTCCAGATCACACCACATCAGTACATCGCCCTGCCCCACTCTCCAATTTTCCTTTCCACTCCCAGCATAACTGGCAGGCCTATTTCTAGATATTGGTTGTCTTTTAATCCCCTAAAGTTACATCGACACTCTACCACACCCCCCGGCAGGTGGCTCCCTGAGAGTTTAGGGTTACAGAGTCAGGGAGAGGAAGGAAGGAGGTTGATCACGGGGGGCGCTGAAATCAAACCTTGCTCTTTCTGCCTCCCCTGCTCATCTTCACTGGACCCCAGCCCTTGTTGCTCAGCCTCGCGTTGCTGAGGGCAGCCTGGTGAAGGGGGGCTGCCTGGGAAACAGGAGGGAACCTCTGGCAGGTGGGGGGGGGGGCAGGAGGGGTATTAAGGCCTTTCAAGTTCTAACGGAAGGTTTGGCCATAGTGATAGTCCTTCAGAAGAGCTTCCATGGGTGACAAATCAGAAGGAGACATTTTAAGAAAATTGCAAAACTCTGTTAAGTCATTTTTTTTACACAGTTTTTTTTTACACTAAAAATAACTACTGAAAACTTAAGTGCCAGACTTTGGGAATTCATCATTAACTCGAAAATTGCTAAATGTATCAAAATTGACAAGACTGCCAAGGAAATAGACACCTAGAAAAATAGATTGTGAAGAAGTCATTTCTCCTCAGGCTCTGTTTGAATGAAAAAGGCCTCACTAAATCATTTAGTAGGGTTATTCATTGTCTCCTTAAAAGCCAACAGAAGGCTCCAGAGGGGGGAAAAATATGTTACTTGGGTATCAGGGAGGATTTTAATTCAGTTCAATGTTTTTGACCGTGTGAGAGGCATTGTACTAAGGAATTTGTGAGGGGCAAAACACAATTCTTCCTGCATGAGCTCTAACTTACTCAAATGATAAAAACCAGATTTGAATAGCTACAATTAATGTCAGAAAAGTATTAAAAAACACGAAAGTGACAACCGGGTGTCATGGGGCTCAGAAAAACAAGAAACCTAGAAGTAAGAAAGGCTTTGTGAAAAATAAGGTGTTTCAGTTATCCTTCAAGGAAAATTCTGGCTCTAACCTACATGGGGCATGCCTGGAATCCCCCAAGGGAGTCAGAAATGTCACTAAAGGTGTGTCAAGATTCCACCTGGAATATTTAGTCCAAACACAATTATCCCAGGCCTGTGGAGACATTCGCACAGGTTAATTGGCGAGGCATCCTTGAATTAGCCATCTGTCACAAACTGTTACAGTCAACAGGATCGTTGCTAAACCAGCAATGACAGTAACAGGACTTGGTACCAAACCTTATTCCTCAAGCTCATTGTTGGCCATACTTCATTTTTGCAGCTATCCTTAAATAATTTCCACAAGAAAAATTCACCCTTAAAAATATTGCATAGTAATTGGAATGTACTGGAAGGTCTGTGCAATGGAGCCATAAGCAGCTGAAGTACAGTGATCTAAATCAGGGGCCACACACCGTGGCCTGCAGGCCTGTATTTTTTGTATAGTAAGCTAAAAATAGTCTGTATGTTGTTAGGGTTGTTAAAACTAAAACAAACGAACAAACAGAATATGTGGCAACAAAGACTGTGGAAAACCATCAAGGTCTAAAATATTTACTTTCTGACCCTGACCCTTAACAGAAAACATTTGCTGACCCTGGTCCAGATGGTGGACATCTGAGGTTAGATAACAGAGGAATATCCAACAATTTGGTGTTTACATATTAGTATTAAGATATTTAAAAGCAAGTAATGTGAAATGCCTTCAAATGCATTTCTACATACTCATAATTAAAAACACTCTGTATGGCATATATGGAAACACTGAGGCAGAGAGATAAAGGATAGCAGTGTACAATAGAAACCAGAACTCCAAGTCTAACTTACTTTGTTCTAGCTCCTAGATGAGGCATGCTGATGATAGTTTATTTGTTCAACAAGCATTTATTAAGCACCATATATGTGTATATGTAGATGATAGATGATAGATAGATGATAGATGATAGATAGATAGATAGATAGATAGATAGATAGATAGATAGATAGATAGATAGATAGATAGATAGATGATAGATAGATGATAGATAGATAGATAGATGATAGATAGATAGATAGATAGATAGATAGATAGATAGATAGATAGATAGATAGATAGATGATAGATAGATAGATAGATAGATAGATAGATAGATAGATAGATAGATAGATGATAGATAGATAGATGATAGACAGATGATAGACAGATGATAGATAGATGATAGATGATAGATAGATGATAGATAGATGATAGATAGATGATAGATAGATGATAGATGATGATGATAGATAGATAGATAGATAGATGATAGATAGATGATAGATAGATAGATAGATAGATAGATAGATAGATAGATAGATAGATAGATGATAGATAGATGATGATAGATGATAGATAGATAGATGATAGATAGATGATAGATAGATAGATAGATAGATAGATAGATAGATAGATAGATAGATAGATAATAGATGATAGATAGATAGATAGATAGATAGATAGATAGATAGATAGATGATAGATAGATAGATAGATAGATAGATAGATAGATAGATAGATAGATAGATAGATAGATAGATAGATAGATAGATGATAGATAGAAGATGATAGGTATATATGTGTGTGGATCCCTGGTCAGGGCATGTATGGGAGGCAACTGATCAATGTTTCCCTCTCGCATCGATGTTTCTCTCTCTTTCCTTCCCCCTCCTCTCTCTCTCAAAGTCAATGAAAACATCCTCGGATGAAGATTAGAAGAATTTTGCTTTCTGTGTGATAATGCTGCAGTTATAGCTGTTGATGACGTGAAGCAAGCATGGTGCTGAGCATGTGTCTTAACTCATGCGATGCTCAGAGTAACCCTGTGCGGTGTGAAACCGAAACATGAAAAATTAACCCCCTTTTCCACGTGAGAACTGACGCTCAGAGGGGGAGGGAGTTGGGGCAGATCTCCTCGCCTCCGCGGCGAATGCTCTTAGTCATTCTGCATCTTATCTCCCTGTTCGAAGGGGACCTGACAGTATACAACAAAAATCGTGTACAAACAGCAAACCCTAAAAGGAAAAATGATTGCTAACAACAGTTCCTGGGTCTTTTACTTGAGCTCATGGTGCATGCTGGGAAAGGGGCTCATGACGAGCATCCACTCTGAGGGCTCAGGCCATGTGCACATGAGGAAATGGGACTGACATTGTCACCCAGTAATAAAAGAAACAAATTAATAAACCTCTTATCAGAAAATCGGTCATTTTGTAAGGACCTCAGAGTTTTCATTTACTCTAATTTTTAGAAAGGCAGAAGCGATACATGTATGGAATTGTGTGTTTCAGTGCGTCAGTCATCTTTCTCTCTCCCGGCCACGGATAGCACGTGCTCATTTGTACCCTTTGCCTTTATTTTCTGACATCATAAAAAGGAATATTTGATAAAGCATAGAAAATGCAACTGATCAGTCAAGACTTTAGACAAATATCTCGGTTCCAGAATGTTTATAGCAAGTGTTTTGATGTTTCTAAATTACCATATGCTTTCATTGTAAACAGGGACTGCCTCATTTGTGGAATAGCAACGATACATTATGTTGTGTTTCTGACATTACACTGAGGTTGAAACTTAAAAGGGAAAAAGTGAGCTCTAAACATTTCCAACCTTGCCTTCCCCCTTTCTGAGACAGAGCCCTTTGTATTTTACCACCTGCTGTTACTGTACTGTCTTTCTCGAGTTCATTTCAATTACATTTGGGCAAAATCAAGGAAGTAAATAATTTGCTTCAGCCTATAAATATTGATTAATAATTTTTTAAATCTCCACATTGCTAAATGGTTAAGAAAAGCATTGCTAGAATGATAAACTCATGACACTCCTAGTTTTTATCTCAGAGTACAACCATCATAGTCTAAAAGCTTGAAAACAACCCTTCGTGCAACTGCGTCCCAGCTGGAGCTGCGCGGGTCGGCGGGCAGAGGCTGTCACGAACGGCCCCAGCGGCCCAGGACCGCGTCTGCCCACGGAGCGGTGTACGGAAACCCCTTCCTGGCTTTTATTGGGCTGCTCCAAATGTACAATTCTCCGGTGAGCCCAGGAGTCAGAAACTGCCAATTACAAAGAAATGGTTGGCAGGCTGGATGAATATTTGTGTGTAATTATCACAGCATCCACCAGCAGCAAAGCCTCCAGAATGGTGCACACAAATGTTAGTGTCCTTTCCCTGCATAAAACACCCATTTTTACACTGCATGATATCAATGCCTAACAGAGGTGAAAAGGCAGGATGCAGACAATTTATTTTGCCAGCCTCACGTGAACCAAGATGTTACTCATCACTGAACAGCGACCGCTTTTGCCAAAGGCATTATTTTTAAAAATTTGAGGGAATCTCAGCTTTCATTCCGTTAGCCATCTAGAGACCCTTTCTTCTCTAGCTTTATAGCCCTGAAGGACAGTGGTCAGGACGTGCTTTTAAACAGTTGTAAGCTCTCAAGCAATGAGCTTTTCTAGAGTTTCTTTTCCTCATATTTAAAAATAGAGGTGATAGGTATTCTAGCTCAGGCATTTTATGATATTACAACACCCATATGTCCTTTCAGTAAAACCTTCAGAGAGGTAGTTCCAAACTTGACGGCTTTGTGAATGCACTGTGAGTCGCACCAGCATCCACTTGCTTTGTATCAGCTCCTCAGGCTGTTGAAAAGGGAGAAAAATAAGATTTACTGCCTTCCCTACAAAGCGACAAGGTCCTTTTCTGAGCAACAACCTTCTAACAGAGTATCAGCTCATCTTTCTGTGAGGTCAGACATGCTTTTAAAAATGTGCATCTTCTTGCCAGAAAAATATTATAATATGTGCCTGTGTGCGCACACACACCTGCACATGCTGACTTCACGGGCATGTGACCTGTGCAGTCACACAGGGTCCCTTACTCAGAAGGTCCTCATGTTCGTTTTAATATTCTGATGTTGCTACCTTGAACACTTAATAACTTTGGCTTTGAACTTGTGTTTTGTGTGAAAAGTCCAATGGGACGATGGAAGCTGAGCAAAAGGGAAATACTCATGGCCTGTCCTCGCCGCTCCATCTGCATTCAGAATTTGCAGTGCCTCAGGAGCGCAGGATTCCACCGGAGCCAAGACAGTAAACCTGCACATCTCCTGAGAGTAAGCAGGGGGGTCAACATCCCCAAGGGGCCGAGCTTTCAAACCAGAACTTGTTTCAAATGCAAAAGGAAGACAATGGTGCTCTAAGATTCACAGATGACTAAGGAAGCCTATTGAATTCTTTCTCATTTCTGTTGCTCCCCTGTAATAGGGGTCGCCTAAGCTGAAAATGATGACACCAGAGAATAAGAAAGAGTGACCCAGAGTTCCTCTTCCTTTAAGTAATTCCTTACGCATCACAAAGTCACAGGCAGAGAATGTTGCTAGAAGCGAAGTAAAAACAGTTGAGCTAGTTTTGTGCAGTGTTTCTCCTGGTTCTGGTAAGAACAAAATGCAAATGTACAAAAAAGCTACGAAATAAGAATTGTGCAAATGTGTTGATTTTTGCATATAGGCTATAAATGCTCTTATATTGGCATTTAAAACTTGCGTTGCACAATATAAATATGAGTGGTAAAATACATGCTAATTTTTTTTATTTTTTTATTTTTTGCTTTTCTTTACTTAGAAATTAAAATGGCAAGTGGAAAGACAAAGCATGGAAGAAAGGGAAAAACTTTATATTTTAGCACCTTAAAGGTACTACAGTTTCTCAAAAAGTCACTTTTTTCCTGCTTTTTGAACAAAGGGCCCCTTATTTTCATTTTGCACTGAAACCCAGAAATGATGTAGCCAGCACTGCTCTTAAGAAATATTTTTCATACAATTTAAAGCAATTCCCAGATCTTTAAATGGTGGAAAGAAGCTGAGGACATACCCATATATGTGTCATTGTATTAGTTTGCTTGAAATGCTGTAACAAATATTACAAGCTGCAGAATACCTAGACAGAGAGTGATTATTGGGAATGTCAAAATATAAGCATTTTGTTACTGAATTAACTCCTTTATCTTATTCTCCACCTGAAGGATCTTTTAAAGTATCCTGTGACTTCAGGTAGCCCTTACTCTTTTTTGAAAGAAGAGATTTATTATATAGCATAATCAGTAACCAAGACAAAATAAATTTAAAGACTTGTATGCTAATAAACTGAGATTACTCTTTAATTATCCAGAGCTCTCAGAACAATAATTGTCTATGCTTCAGTGTTCTACATTGTTTTTTAATGAACACACATCAAGAAAACATTATATGTATCCAGTTGATTCCATAAAGTAAATTTCATTAATGTGTCTAAATACTTCTGGCCCTTATCTAAAATTAATCTCTAATATAATTTAGAGCCTTTAAATTATTTCTGTTCTCAGAAACCTGTACCATTCTCATCAATCATGTTCCCAGAAATTGATCAAAGAGGTAGAAATATGGGCTGCAATTTTGAAAAGCACACACACACCAGGCAGGGTAGCACAATCTTTTCTTGCCCCCATTAATTTCTGAATATAGGAAGTACCACAAAAGATGGAAAAATCTGGCTCTTGATGCCCGTAAGATCCAACACATTGAAACTCATTTTCATGCCTTGTAACAACAGCATCCTTTTCATGTATGGATGGTATGTATTTTGTAGCCAAGCCTCCCTGATTCAGAGAGAATTGAACTAAGATCAGAAGACAAGTTTTAGTACAATTTATGATACTAATTAAGCCCATGGTGCATTTTAGGTTAGCCACTCCATCTCCATTTCTTCCTCTGTCAAGGGAGAGGAGTGGCCCAATCCTACCCAGTATTTATGTTGATTCTAAGAATCAACAGAATGTTTGAAAACCTTGTATGTACACCCAAGTCATACAACAATTTGTAATAGCTCTTTAAAATATCATTTCAGTACACTCTGATTTTTCAGCTAATATTTGGGTTGCTTCAATCAACTTCAAATTGTCCCCCATGAACGAAGCAGTGATATCCTCAATCCATAAGATTATTTTGTGCATGGACCAGAATTCAGTGTTGACAAATAATTTAATATTTTCAATATTACTTATTGAGTATAAACTTGCTGGCCTGAACTTGGGTAAGTAAAAGTTTAAAGGAGTGTTTAAAACTCACTTCTATGGAATTGAATAAAGACTCAGGTTTTGTATTCATGCAGGTTTGTGATAGGTTTTGTGTTCCGATTCCCTCTCAAGCCCTAGGATCAAAGAGAGGACAGTAAATAAAAACAGTAAGACTTTGGAAGCCAAAACTCATTCAGTCAGAACAGCTAGGTTCTGTCAGTCTCCTGCTTTCACTTTTACAACATAAATCAAAATAAAAAGTGGCTTCATTCTAAGCAGATACACACAATCCAAAGCAGAACAAAAAGATGCAAGGACTACAATCAGCTTTGTCACTTTTTTTGCACCTATATTTTATATATCAATATTAATGAATGTCATATTACACAATTCACCACTGAGATTGATACATCGGAAGTTTATAAGGAGAAATAAAGTCAACATTTTGTTGACTTTATAACCACTGAATTTCACCATAATTTAATGGGCTGTCCCCAAATCTCTATAACCCTCATTTGAGCATTTAAGAAACAGATTCCCTGATCCTGCCAGAGACCTACTGAATCAAATTCTCCAGAAGAGGGACCTAAGAATCTATGTATTTAAAGCTTCCATGTGTTTCTGAAATCATCCAGGTTTGCCAACCACTAAATTCATAGTCCTGAATATGAAACATACACACAGTATAAACCAGGTACACCCCCATGGCCTTCCTGCTGTTTGTGTGAAGTTGCTCAATTTTATTGTTTGCTTGTTTAAAATTAAAACCTATCATCTCTTGAGGGCTGTGTGTCACTAGCACAAAAAGGAGCACATCTGTGGAGAATTTCTTCTGTTCCCCCAGATATTCACCATGTCCCATGGTTACTCAAAAATGATTCAAGTGTCACCAGCAAGGCATGAATGAGAAAGACTTTGTAAATCAGCCTCTGTGATCTTTTCTCTAAGTATTGCTTTGAGCTGGACAGTGGAAAAGCCCAGGGTAGCGCTATAATGCCAACATGACAGACACTTTACAACCTTTGCCAGAATCTTGCTTAAGCATGGAAAAGAGAATGTTCTTATATCAGAATCTTGCTTAAGCATGAAAAACAGAATGTTCCCAAAATCATTTGAGGTGATAAAGTAGTCCCAAAAGTGATTTAGAGTTGATTTTCCAGCTATTAACTATTTCTCCATCTTTTCCATTATTCTACTGAAAATGAAAACTAGGGGAAGGGACGTTCTACACGGAATTTCTCTAGGAAGGCAAGTGTTGTGGCTCCCGAGCCCTGCCCACTAGGTCAGGATCTCTGCTCCACGCCTTACTAACTGCAAGACCTTCAGCAAGTGCCCCTGTGTCTCTATACCTCAACTTCCTCATTTTTAAATGGAGATGTTTTCAATAAGTCAATGTTGTATAAATAATCTATCAGGGAATAGATGCTAAGCCCTTAGAACAGTATTTGGCTCATGGTGAAGGCTCAATGATTGTTAGCTACTTTTCTATTACCGTCATTTTAGATTGGTTTACTCCCCTTCAGAGCAAACCAAGCTTCAGGGTAAAAGCTTATCTGGGCCATTTTCTGCTTAGAATAGAATAAAATCATCCAGTTATTGTTGAAAAGGACCTGGAAAATGCTATACTCCAATACTTATTTCCTCCCATTTTGTGATTGAAGAAACTGAAAAACAGACAGTGTATTTTGCCCAAAGTCATGGTAAAGACAAACATAAAACTCAGGACTCCGGACTTCTGAAATTTTAATAGCAGAATGACCTTTCACAAAGAATTATCAGGAGGTTTCATTCAATGGTCTACTCAGAAATTAGCCAAATGCAACCTCCATTTTAGGGAAAATCTCAAGTTCAAATTTGTTCCTTACTTCAGTTTCCCTTTTATTCAGGTGGATCCTAATTTTTTTTTAAATTTCTTAATGAGAAACATTTCAGTTGTACAGACAAAATATGTGCAAGTTTCTATTTCTAACTTCAGCAGCCAAACAGTTAAGCAAAACTGAAGCATCATTTTAAATATGAAAAGTCTTATAAAATTAACTTACAACAATATCTCTGTCAAGTCTATAGGTTGGCATTTGCTTTACATTGGTCAAAAGCTCAAACTAAGATCTAATTTTTTTCAAAACAATCAAAGTTTACGTTATTCAGACAAATCAGCATTATTTTTTTTAAATATGCACAATAAGCATATCCATGCAATACAAATTCTTTAAAAAATTAAAGCAATACAAAAGATCAGACCTAAGTACTGAACAGAACATTTTGGCTTATAACATGCAGTTAAGGATTACTAGCCAATTGGAGTATTTAACAACACTAAACTGATTTTACAGTTTGGAGCAAAGAGCAAAATTACTTTGATATTATTAAGAATCTAAATCATTAGATTGGCATCCTCAGGAAATTTACTAAAATGTCCCCATTTTTATCAAGCTAAAATATGTCTATCCTATTGAGATGTGAGTTTAGGGCCTGATTCATGAGCTCTGGGTTAGCCTTAGCCAGAATAATATGTTGCTACACATGCTTTTCAAAAAGGACATGAAGCACAAAGACTGGATGACATATGCGTTGGTTTTCTCATCCAGAGAATGAGGTAATTCAATTCCTTAACTCACTGGTTTGCTAAAATGATGTACTCCCTTTTAAGAGATTAGAACTGTGCCTTGCACATAGGTAACACTCAAATATTAATGAATATTAGTATTATTGTCTTGGGAGTCTCCAGACATACATCTAAAATAGCAGAGAGAATATTAATATTTTTCAGAGATGTGGCCTCCATTAAACAGTATTATTAGGGTCCACATTGGAACCACCAGGTCCTCTCTAACTTATATTGTTGAGCCCTATAGAGAAAGTTACCTAAGAAATTGATCTTTGTAAAGACTGAATTTTTGCTCTGGGGCAGTCATAACATGAATTTCCCAATCTAAAATTTGTAGGAAGAAAATCACTGACAATGTTGAATCTAATTTAGATCTAGTTGAGATAATTTATAGGTAATTTTTTCCCTCCTACATCTACAATATAAAATTGGAATTCCCGTATGCATTTATACTTGGATCTTAGGAAACTATTTCAGATTTGAATCAGAAGCATAGTAGTGAGGTTTGAACTCATATGCTACTTTTGCAGGAGGTATACAGACCAGGAGAAAAGGGAAATGCTGACACATAAAGGAATGGAAATGAAAGTTGTCTACATCCTTACACGAGCTAGTCTCAATTTTTAATAATAAAAGTTTGAGGTAAAATGATTACGTTACAAAGGATACCACAGCAACATGATTCCGGTTTCTTTTAACCAAAAGTAATTTTATGCTTTGCCTTTCTGGTTTCAAATACTTGACAGTGGAGTGGGCCATGATGTGTATCTTATAAATATTTATTTACTAATTCCTGAGTCACTTTACTTTGACTCTGTCAGGGACAGGAAGGTGGAAAAGCTATTCTGAAACTTCATGTTACTAACCAAGTAAATACTGTACGAGTCAATACTAGAAGATACTGCGCACGTGTCCTAACTTAAATGACATAGAATCTTTATAACAAAGTTTCTGAAGGGTCACAATAATTTTCTCAAGTCATCTAGGTCTACAACAAATGGATCTGAAATCTCCATAGATTTTTCTGCACAGAATAAATTGTGATAATATGATAAAGGTCAGGGATTCAAGTAAGGTGATCACTACGCTCATTAATTCCAAACAGAATGAAATATCATGCTATTTAATATCTTTTTTCTCTTCTCTTTGCCCTTTTCTTAATTTTCAAAGAAAACACTTAATCCTCTGCTTTGCCCCAACATGTTTTTATTAATAAGGATTTTATAACTTATAAGAAAATCCAATTGCTCATTGCAACATATAGCTGAAGAGTCAACACAGAGGATTGTAACTTTCCACATACTGGAAAGCCACCCTTTTCTTTCCCTGAAGATCTCAATTGTAGATTACTCTGTATGATAATTTCCAAGGGAATTATCATACAGAGTAATCTACAATTTACTATTATTTACTATTATTTAATAAAATAATATGACTTTAAGAAGAAAGCCCCTGGAAGCACATCTATTCTCACCTTGGAAAACGCGAAGGTCATCCTAACATGAGAAAACAGAAACATGTTCTGAAAAAAAATGATATTAAAATAACATTTTGAAAATATAGTTACTAAGGAGAAAATTATTTCCGGTAGTGAAAGATATTCACTTATTCAATGCAATGTCATAGATTTAACACCTATATAACCCTTCAAGAAAGAAATTACAATGGGGATACTAAGAAAACCTTAATTAAAGTGGCATTATCTGTGTTTCTCCTGCTTTACATAAGAAGATTGCACCTTTATCTAAGAGCCTTTCCCTTTGAGTTATCTCTATATTCCTATCTTTCATAACATATTTTGAGCTAACACCCACCAGTAAGATCAGTAGCGGTCTTCATCTCTAAAATCGTGACAATGTGCATAGAGAAGCCAAGTACTATCTCTTATTTTTTGTTATCATTAAACATGAGTCTTCCTATTGATTCACATTCAAGGTAATAAGAGAGAGAATATGGAAAATGGCACAGTCGGCGGGGGGTCGCAGCTGACGTAGAGGAGGAGAGCCACGTGGACTGGGGAAAATATTTATGATGATTCCTTTGGTCTTCAGACCCAGCAGGGAGGAAGAATGAGGGTAGAAAGTCCTAGTAGCCTTGTCTGTAATAACCCTCGGTTGTACGTCCTGTGTTCTGCACGTCACCTGTCCCCCCTTGAACCTTGCCCATCACTGTTTTTCCTACGTCTTCTCTTCCTAGAGGACCTCGCTCTTCATTCTTCATTGAGTAGTCACAGGCCTCTCAGGTTTCAAGGAGCTGGATGTCAACTCTACCCCCTCAGCGAAATATGCCCCGTCACATCTGCTGTAAATGATCTTTCCTCCCATGAGCCCCCAGAGCCCTTCAACCTGTCCCCCAATCTGTCGCATGTTTATCTCCTGACGAAAAGGCCTTTCCTCCTGCATGCACCATCTTGCTCCTTGCTTTCTTAATCATCTTATTGCCTGATCAAGATTTCCTTAGAGAGGGAGGTGGGACTTGAGATGGGTCCTGAGGGTTGGCTGGATTGTATAAAGTTGGTAAGGGAGATAAAAGGTCAACCAAAACCTTTGACCTAGGCTCAGGCAGGGCTTGCACAGGGTCAAATGAGTCTCCAAGACTAATTGTGGAGGGTGGTCATACAGGGTCATGCATGCCACAGTCCTGCCTCTTGTTCAGGTGACAGAACCATAAACTAATATGTACAATATCACATACGATATATACAAGGTCCATAATGAAAACCACTTTAAAAGAAAATATTTAAAAGAAAATATGATGACATAAAATTGTATACAGCAGGACAACCACAACCGTATGTCTACAGAATATAAATCAGTCTGTCTATACTCACCCTTTTCTCAGCAATTCCTGTTTGCTATTTTGCTCATTGATCTTGTTATGTGTCAAAGCAGATTCCAAAGGTTTGTGGAGAAGGGATGGAATATGGAAAGGAAAATGAATTTCAGAAAAGTTTACTTACGAACTTTATGGTTTTCTGAGAATTTTAGAAAGATTCCTCTTTTTCCCTATTTTAAGAGCTTGGTTGACCATCTCTGATTTAGGGCAGTAGTGAAAAATTACGTGTGTGTGTGTGTGTGTGTGTGTGTGTGTGTGTGTGTGTGTGTATAAATGTCGAGAGAGAGAGAGGTCAGCTGATGCTGGTCTGAGTGCAGGCACATACATATTCTCAGGAAAGTATTTACTGCTTCTCTGCCTTAAGTCTCGGCAGAATTTAATGCACCTGAACACTGGATTCTGATATGCTGCTTTAAAATATATATTCCCTCCATTTTTCCCCGAACCATTTCCTTCTTGCCTAGTTGATTAGTGAAACTGTGTAAGCATTTGGCATTCTAGCTGAATGAGAACGAGATGAAATGGCAGCTCTCCCAACCCTCTTATTTCACAACACAGAAGCGAAAGTGGCAATGCAGGGAATGTCATCATTCAGATGTGTCAGTGGAGATGCGTGAAAGTGGTCGGGAGCGGGACTACCACAGCCATCCTGAACCACAGCTGAGGAGAGACGCACTCGATCCTGCTGTCCAGAGTGACATCTACTGGTATCATCAAGCTCAAGGCACAACTGTAAGACACTGTGGCCCTTTTCCTAAATAGAAGCAGAGAAAGGGTTGTGCAAAGATATGCAGGAACCCGAAAAGAGAGTCAGTCATGCAGGACACCGATGTGGGCACAGAGCTTCAGGGAATCCCGGCCCCCGGGCGAGAAAGGGTTCAGAACAGGCGAGAAAGAGAAACGGGTAATGTCGCACTTTCCTTTCTCCTCCTGAAGAGAGGACATGCTAGCCCGATCCACAGTGTAGCATCACCAACTGCCTAATCTCACCAAAAACCGAGCCAATTTTTCTTGTTAAGAGACGGGTAACAACGTTCAAATCCACCAAAACTAAGTGGGGGATTCAAGTGTGAGCCTACACAGCAAGCTCCTCAGCGGGAGCCTGCAGCCGAGTGTGGGGGATCTGAGGCACTGTTTCAACGGTAAGTCTATTTTAAAAACAAAGACGGAAGGGATTACGCAGGGGGTCCCTGCAAACAGCTCCCTGCGCGGCGATCTTAAATGGCTGGGCGCAAGCGCTACAGCGGCCTACGCGCCACCTATGGAACAGGCTGGGGGACAGAACAGAAGCCAGACCCTGCCTCTGAACAACCGGTGGTCTCGCTCCCTCTCTCTCACACTCAAACTCACACACTCACACACTCACAGTCACACCCACACACACTCACACACACAGTCACATACATTCACACACACTCATTCACACACTCACACACAGTCACACACACTCATTCACACACTCACACAGTCACACACACTCATTCACACTCACACACTGTCTCACACTCACACACTCATTCACACTCTCATACACTCATGCTCTCACACCCACACACACTCACTCACACACACAGTCACACCCACAGTTACTCACTCACACACACACTCACATACATTCACACACACACTCATTCACACACTCACACACAGTCACACACACTCATTCACACTCACACACTGTCTCACACTCACACACTCATTCACACTCATACACTCATGCTCTCACACTCACACACACACTCACACACACTCTCACACCAGTCGGGAGGTAGTGAATGCTCAGTACCATGGGAGAGGTCACTGTCTCTCCTCCTTCCCTCCGCTTTGCATTCCTTATTCTTTTCTTTCTTGGGCCCCTTCATTCCCACAAAATTATCAAATATGAATGATAATTAGTAGATATAACTTTTATCCTTTATCTTATAAACATCATCCCCATTTCACAGCCTAATTTCTTCAAAGGCTAATGCAGCTTCTGTCTCCTTGTCTAGCACAAACCCAACTCATGCGACATGGCTCGGGGGCCACCATCCCACTAAAACACAGACTTGCGCTAAGGTGGAAAATGACCTCCTCGCCGTCAAATCCAAAGGACATTTCTCATCTTATTTAAGGTCTCCTTCTTGCTTGCATTTCCCTCTGCCTTTGGTTTCCAGAACATTAATACTCCTGATTACACTTCTCATCTTAAATTCTCCCCTTAGACGCTGCGGGCATGCAGATGAACAAGTGCTTTCCCAACACAAGTGGCCCAGAGGCTTGTGTTCCTTAGACCCCTTCCTTTTAGAGAGACAACAGAGTCTCTCTAAAAGGCAATAGCCTCTACTTAGATGATTCTTAGATCTGTGTGTATCCAGGTCTCCTCTCTGTTGATTACTAGTTCTTGGTTTCCAACTACCTACGAAGCATCTCTGTCTGTATGTCCCACAGCCTTACAAACACCAATATCCAAAACTAGTACTTCTCTTCTTCCTCAAACCTTGCTCTTATTCTCACATTATAATCTTGTCTTCAACTTCTCTTTTTTACATCTGTTATATCTAACTGAATAGTACATCCTAATAATTCTATTTATAATTGTATTGATGTTAAGCTTCCACTGACAAAAATTCAAATGTAATAGCCTCTGATCAGTGCCCTCTCTCTCTCTCTGGTTTTCCTTGTAATCATCTTCAAAATTCCACCAAAGATTTTTTCTCTGAAACATAAATCTGATCGTGGCACTCCTCTGCTAAAACTCCTTCTATCATTCCCTATGGCAGAGAATGAATTTCAAAAATCTTGGCAAATTGTTCTACATTCTTCATGACCCTTCACAACCTCCCTATCCAGCCTCATCTTTCATTGCTCACCCAGACACTCTCCTAATTGCAGACATGCCAAGCTGATTACTGCTCCCCAAACAGAAGTGATTATCCAAAAATGAATGGCTCCGAATAAGGCTTTCCTGTGCAGCTCTTTTTAGGGAAGCAGGTCACTAAGGCTATTTGAACAATTCTCAAAATTCAGTGTAGGAGTCTTGACCTTGAATAAAGCACAAGGGAGGTAGTGCATAGAAATAGAAACTAAAGCACCAAGTGAACATGCAAAATGGCACCCAGTTTATATTTCTCTGAGAAGTTTTTACAGAGGAAGAAAACTCTGGAGAACTCAAGGTGACAGGTAGCCAATCTGATGCGTTAACCCAGAATAATGAGCTGGAAAAAGGACCATAGAAAAAAGTCAACCAGTTCCACTTGTGACTGCCATGTGGGCTGGTCTTGGAGGCCAGCCAGAGGATGAGACCTGGCTCTCAAAAGGCCTCAAGGTCAACACCAAATCAAATTCAGAAATCTACAAGGAGAAAGCCTCTCTAAGTTGCTACTATATTTTCAATCTCTATTTAAATTTTTAATAAATAAGTTCCTGGAAGAGGTTAACAATGTGATGAGGGCATTTCTGTCTCCCCTTGATAACAAGATGAAAACAATTACAAATTCCAGGCAAAACAAAAAGTTGCACAAGGACGTCATATCCAAATGTGAAGTACAGCAATAGGTTGCATGAATTTGAGTAACTGACGGAATGTACAGAAGAAAAGAAACACCATTTGACTTGGACTCTTAGAACATTCTCCCTTGAGCAGCACAGGTTACTGATACAGGTTCGTTCCATGGCTCTCCAAAACATAATACTACTGAGCACTTACTGTGCCGTGCACTGGCCTCAGGACTTTACAAGTACCCACTTATTTAATGCTCACAGCAACACTATCAGGTAGATACTATTTTATGACCATTTTACATACGAGGAAATTATGGCACAGAGGAGTTAAGTCACTTAACCAAAATTACAAAAGCCAGAACAGAAAGTGGTAGAACTAAACCAGGTCGTATATAGTTCCAGGGCCTGTGCTTTTACCAACTACATTATTTCATTGGTGTTTCATTTTTATCACCAACTTAAAAACCAAGTACAGGAAACACAATTATGGTTACAGGTCATAAGATCAATGTTCTACATCTTGATGATGTAAAGCTGATGGAATGGGAGGAAAGAGTAAAGGAAAATAAGCTGTGCTTTTTCCTTCTGACATAGGACAGAGCTATTGTATATTTTCCAAGGTTTATTTATTACAACATGTACTTTTCAGTATGTGAATTGTAGTTATAGGTGAAGCCACCAAAAGACAAAAGACAGTAATAATATAACTTTAAAAATGAGGAAGTAGAGAGAGAAAAAGGAAAAGTGAGGATTTAGTCCTGATTTCTCAATTTCTATATAACAAGGAATAAGATATTGGAATAAAATTAAGAAACAGATATTCAAGTATATTAGTTAGAAAATCTAAAACCGAAATAGTCAAAAACAGTTACCTATAGAGGGTAAATATAAACTTTAAAAGAGAAAGGGTAGGTAAAGGGAAATTTTAATTTTTTTATACTCTCTGATTAGTTTATCATTTGAATTTTAAGATTCAAAATAATTTGAATGACTCTAAAAATATAAATTATTAAGTGATATAGCAACTTATAAAATGGTATACATACTTAAATATATATATGTGGGTATGAATATATATGTGTATGGATATATGTGTGAATCATACACACATAATCACATAGGACAGAGAGAAGATAAATATAGATATACAGGGTGGGGCAAAAGTAGGTTTACAGTTTTGTATGGGAAAATAATACAATAATTAATCAATAATAATATAAGAATAATCTCTGTGTTTTGTGTACTCACAACAATAAACCTGCTTTTGCCCTACCCTGTATAAATATAATAAAAGAGAGATGTTAATGTTCACTATAGTTATTTCTAGGGAATAATTTTAATTTTCTCCTTTAGGCTTTTCTTCATTTTTATTTTTCTTATAATAAATATGTACATCATCTTGCCATTAGAAATATTTTTTTAAAGATATATTTGAGTCCTTTTAAAACATATATATATATCTATCTTTATTGATTTCAGAGAGAGGGAGAGAGAACGATAGAAACACCAATGATGAGAGTTGTCATTGATCGGCCGCCTCCTGCACGCCCCCGACTGGGGATCAAGCCCGCAACCTGGGCATGTGC
Source organism: Miniopterus natalensis (assembly GCF_054644295.1). Taxonomy (NCBI): domain Eukaryota; kingdom Metazoa; phylum Chordata; class Mammalia; order Chiroptera; family Miniopteridae; genus Miniopterus; species Miniopterus natalensis. The sequence goes on from NC_142093.1 coordinate 27,713,316, forward strand.
CACCACTGGGAATTGAACCGTGATCTCCTGGATCCTAGGTCGATGCTCAACGGTTGAGCCATGCCGGGCTGGGCTAGAAATATTTTTCTAAACAAGGTGGTTGTGTTTATACAGCACTTGAAAGGGGTAAAAATGAGAAGAGATTATTTACCTGATTAGAAGGAAATTCTTCTGTTAAAAAGTAAAAGTGATTCTAAGAATAGGCTTATTTAACCTTCTAGAACCTCTAATTCTTCAGAAAGCTAGATATATCTTTGATGAGCTCAAAAGTGTCAAGATCTTTTCAGATTAAAAGAAACTTACATTTATCTGGGAGTTCTACTACTATGTAATATTCATATATCATTTCAGCCCCACACTTTTTAGATCTTGAGGAACTATCAACCTCTAACATCCTCTTATTAACATATAAAGCTCATCTGGCTTAAATTTAGACTTTCAATATTACAAACAAGAAAGTCCTTTCCAAGGTGGTCACGCTCAGAGTCCCCATCACTTGTTTGTGATATGTGACATCTATCTGTCAAGAACCTCCATAATGAAATCATTTCAATAAGCTCTTAAGAAAACCCATGTTAATTGGCAAAATGTAGAATTTCCAGGGAGATATAATGCATTTTATAGTAGCTGAAGACCTCAATAAATCATTCAGCGCAATCCTTTCCCTTCAGGCAGATAAAATGCCGTTATTACCACATTACAAATAAATCAACTGAGACCCAGGAGGGGAGTGACTTCCCCCAGGTCACACGGCGAGTGCGTGAGAGGAAAGAACTGCAGCTCACCTGCCCGCCCTCCGCGGAGGGGCTCCCGGGCCACCACACGCTGCCTCGCCCGCAGCGGTGAAAGCGAGGCGACAGTGCTGCGAACCTGGAGGCGCTCTTCTGGGAGAATGTCAACAGCATGTCCCCGCAAAGCTCGCCCCTCAACTGGGTTTCCAACGGCTTCTCTCTGCGACGTCCGTCCCCAGTTCTGGCTGCAGCCCCTCCAGACATTTCCCCCCAGGGATCGTCTACACTCGGGGCACTCGGCCTTTCTATCGAAGGCCGGGGCGGTGTGGTCATCGCTGCTTCACACCCTGCCCCAGAGAAGCCTAAGCTCTCCCTGGGCCCTCAGCGTGTCCCCTTGCCCACGCTGCTGTATCGGGTCGCCCTTCTGAACGTGTCCCCTCGCCTTCCCTCAGGTGTAAAGCCTTGTCATTCCCTTCGGTTACGAATCGCAGGAGATTCTGGCTTCTTTCACAAAACTCCAAAGCAGACAGCTGGTCACCACCCTTCGCTTACTCTCAGTGCTGCCGTTTCCTCCTTATCCTTGGGTCTCAGGTAAACGCCTGCATCGCCGGCTCCCTTTAAGTCCATGCTCCCGCCTGGGACAGCCCTCGAGGACGGCGTTAACGCTGAGATCTGGGTCCCAGAGTAACAGTCACGTCTGTTCACTCACTGAACAAATATCTTTTAGATACTGCTCTACATACCAGCCCCTGGCCTTGGATACATGTTGGGGACTTGAGAATGAATACAGGGAGAGACACATTCCTTAACCTTACGCACCTCACAGCCTCGGGGGGGCGGGGGGGTGCTAAGCTTTGGGTACGTGGGCAGCCAGTCGTCTCCCACGCAGGGAGTGAGCAGGCCTGTAGTCGACGTGTGCAAGAAGTGCTACAGCAGCAGAGAAGGAAGCAGCGTGAGCTCTATGCGACAGCTGAGCCGGGTTTTGAAGGACTCAGGAAAAGCAGCCGAATGGAGGGCAAGGAGCCTCTGAGGGAAGAATCCAATTTGCCAAGGCGGTGCGGGAAGGCGCCAGCGGGCCGTCAGGTGCTGCCTGCGACCAAGCGCCGCCTGGGTTAAACCTGAGGAGCCCCGGCCGCCCGGCTGAGCTGTCGCCCTGGCATGACCCACCACTGCCTGGCTCCTGTGGCATCTTCCCTGGGCACAAACTTTCATTAAAAGGCGTTGGGAAGCCACTCATGAAGAGGCAGGAACAAAAGCTGTCCGCCTCCCCCGGCCTCACACACGCTCCTTTGCAGGAGATGAGGGAGCTATGAAAACAAATAAAAATTGTGCTGAAAGGAGAGGCAGCTGGGTGTTGGCCAAGCGCGACAGGAAGCGGAGACCTGCAGCAGAAAGAGTAACGTCTGTCTTTGGCGCACCAGACAGGGAAGGGGGGAGTGCGTCTTGCATGGCAGAGTTTATTTTAAAGGTGCTAACTGATACTTCAACAGGACATAAAAACACCAAGAAGAGAGAGCTCTCCAGGCCCCTGCGGTCTGTGTGGCTCACAGAGCTTCCCAAGTGCCCCCAGGATTTTCATTTTCTCAGTGTAAGACTAACACAAGGTATAGCGCAGGAGAGAAATGTAAGTAAATCAATCAATCAATAAATAAATCAATAAATAAAGCCCCTATCTTAAAGCAGCCACACGACTCCACACAGTGCATTTCAGTTGAAACTATAAAGAGAAACATGTATCTTAGCTTCTGCCGGAGCCTGGCAGAAGGGATGCTCAGTGGTTACAGAAGAGCAGAGCTATGTCCATCATATGAGTGTCATACATGTTTTCATAGGGAGCCCTGTGCCAATAGTGGAACAGGAACAAAAACTCATCGCTAAGGCCACCAGTTACTCAAGTCTTGAAGGAAATCCCCTTTCCCCGCCCCCCCCCCCCCCCCAGGCTCTCCTGTAGACACTTACAAATGAACATGGGCCTGCAGCCAGGAACCCGGCCTACGAGGGAGGCATCTCCATCCTCAGTGCTTTCTTCTTCCCTCTCTCCCTGCTTCCCTGACTCTGGGCTCCTGCTCACTGAAGGCACAACTTATGCCGATGGTCTCTGACCCTCCTAATGCGTTTTGCCTCGTCCAAGTATAGATTTGATTGTCGCATGCCTCTTCATTGAGCTTTGAACTTTTCATGATCCAAATTTCTCCCTTTATCCCAAGGTCATGTAGACCTTTCACTATATCTTTAAAATGAGTAAAGTGATAATCCCACCTACTGTTATTCTGGTAAAGGGGATTCATATCATGCTGGTAAGGGAAAATGAAGGGTAGAAATTGAAAAAGTGGGGTAACCCATGAGAATGTGGTTCAGGGCGTGGTCTGCTTCCAGCCCTACACGGACCAGCGCTGAAGCTCAAGGGGAGTGAGCACAGAGGAAGGGTGAAGTGAGCAGGACACAACCCAGGTGCCCGTCCCAGCCTCCTTGGCTTTCTCACGGGAGAATTCCTTACAAGCCCTGAGCAGAGCATTTCCAGCTCAGCTCTGACAGGCTCACTGTGTGCTGCAGTCAACACTATTGCACAGCAAATATTTATAGAGACCCCACTCCGGGCAAGGTTCTGTGTGAGAGGATACAAGTGTGGAGAAGAAACAGAAGCAGACTGCGACGACATCACAGTCTTAGCAAAAACTCATAGGGTGCACGAAGGCAGGAGCAGTGAGGGGCTGGAGAGGGACTTCAGTTGGAGGAGACATCCCACAGAGCAGGTCGATCCAAGCAAGTAAGCCCCGAGGTCTCAGAGTCCAGTCAGGGAATCAGAAAAAGCAGGCCTCACGAGGAGCAGACAGCGACGTGCGAGCAGATCCTAGGACAGAGGCTGTTTCCTCGCTAACCCATCTTAGAGTTCTTGCAATCTATCAAGACCCAGGGCCCAGGGAAAGAAATGCATTTCTGGGAGAGTCAGGGAACAAGCTACTAGATTACTCCATAACCCTAGAAGCATGTTTTGTTATTTAAATGGCTAAAACAAAAGTATATTTTCCTAAACGCTAAAATGTAGCTCATCTTGGCCCTAGCAAGATTTCAAAAGGACAATTAGAAAAGGAAAGAAAATGAGAAAATTAAGTTCTTTTTTCTTAAATGACTAATGTATACACAAAAGCTCTAGGAAAACAAAATTTCTGCATAAATTACAAAAAGTCTTCTCAATGGTTTGCAGAAATACAATTTAACCGTGAGGAAAATCTCCCTGATTTTCTGAGATGACGGGAAGGCCTGTTTCTTCACTGCCCAGTAGCTAAACACATTAGGAAATGGCCCAGACTGAGACTCCGGCCAAATGTTATCTTTTGCATTTCCACTATGTTTCAAACAATACAAATAAAAAACAGAATGACTCGGGAAAATACGGAGCTGTTTTTTATAAAGCAGAGTCGGAAAGAAATTATAGCTGAGAGAAACAATGAATCATACAAGATGACAGATAGGGAGTAATAGTTAGGTACCGAAATATCTCAAGATGGGTCTCAAAACTAAATGGAAATAAAATTAAAATATACATTTTCAATTTTACCATTGGGAAATTGCTGCAGGAAGCAGATATGAAATACTCTCTTTCCATTATTTTGCAAAGTACAGAGAGAGTAGTTTTCCAGACAATTTCAGTGCTTTACAAAATGCCCGGAAGCAGCAGACCTCTGCAGAAGGGGTCACACACTCACAGGTTCAAGATAGAAAGCAGACAGATTCGAGTCAATAGGAACATCAAATTAGTTTGCTGGTTATTGAGTGGAGAGGGCACTTGTTTCTGAACTATTGCCTCAGCCACACAGCTCGAGTCTGATATCAGCCTAGAGGAAATATCAATTCGGTCAAAGAAAGAAAGAAAATGCATAATAATACAGATTGGCCATCTGTGTGTCTTAATTTTCAGAAGGTTAAAAACAAATAAGTGAAAGAAGTGCTGAGCGTTTTAAAATATAAGCCGAACCTTCAGATGCTGCAATGATTTTTCTGGTTCTTAGCTGTAAATTTCTTTTTCTTTCTTCAGTTACTGACAGGCCAAAAAATATTCATGCTATGAGCGTGGATAATGTGATTCCTGTTTACGAAATGAGAAGTGGCATGGAGCAGAGAGTGACCAAAGGACCTCTTTGGGTCCTTCTAGTTCTGAAGTTATATAGTTCCATGGCATTCGTAACTGTTCATTGAAATGATATGGCTTGAGAAAATGATACCAAAATATTAAACATTGAGCTTTTTTCTAAAGGCACACATTAGGTCCTCAAATGCTTGTTGAATGAATGAATGCTTCTCTGAAAATATATTTTTTTACAACAGGAAACTTTCATGTAAAATTACAGGTTTCCATAGAAATAAATGCATTAAACATATCTAAATATATAATATTATTTATGATTGTGTATTTTTATATCATTTGTTCTATATTTATTAGTTAACATTCTTCTTAGAGAAAACTTTCACTCATGAATTAGGCTATTTGGTTTACCAGAACTATCGTTCCCACTGAAGACCCAGGATAAATGTATAATCATTTCTCTTTAATTGCCAGTTTTCAGAAGGAGTTGATTTAATAGTCGCCTCCAATGGTGGACAATAACTCATTTTTAAAACTTTCCCTTCTTTGATATCTTTATGGACTCTTAGACACTTAAGTACTGCTTGTGTTTCAATCAGTTATAGTTATTATCATTTTAGATGCTCAAAATTGTCCCAAATTTGGCCAATGAGAATTTCTTAATGCTTGTCCCCATGACCCTTTAACCCAACACATTAGGCTATTTTGCTTTCTAGCACAACAAGGTATCCTAAATTCACCTTATATTTTGCTTGCCTCAAGCCTGAAATCGGCTATTTCTCCAAGCAACCCCATTCCTTTCTGTGAAAAATAGTATTTAGAAAACAAAATGTGGGTAGTAGAATTGTGATTCCTGATAGAGTGCCATTGCTCCTGTAACTTCTGCTAGATAGAAACAGGAAATGTATCATATCATCATGAATCAGATTGATATTCCCAAAGCAAATTAAATTTTCACTTAATTTCTTTGATTCAATATTTGTATCTGTTTTTTCATACACTGAAAATCTCAGTTTATATTGGTTTATTCTTCAATATACAAAACCCACAAACCACCAATATCGACATTACTACTGATAACAACACTACTAAATGTTTATAATTTCCTTGCAGTTATTTTCATCCTTTGACTATATGCCACTAAGTATTGTTTTGTTTTGTGCACTTTTGGCATCAAGGAAGTTGAAATTTGTTCTGTTGGTTACATTTTTATTAATATTTTTGGTAATGCCTTTGGCCCCCTTTTTCTTCAGATATATATATTGTTTTCCCACTTTCAGTCACAATAAAATCCATTTATATTATCTTTCCCACCCTTTTCTCTACCATGAGCTTTTAGTCAACACTAATATCTTAGTGTTTAATCTTTGTACCTTTAAATACACTAAAGCTTCTGTCATTTGTCTGCTTTAAATAATATCCAAAGACATCATTTAATTTCCCTCCTTCCCACCTTTCCCTGTGTTTTAGTTGTGTTATTTTTACCTAGGTATTGCATTTAACACTAACAGACTCCTCTTTAGTCATAACTTTAAGATGTTCAATCTACAGTTAGATATATAAAATACTCACCACAGATCTCTTTGTCAAAGTCTCCCATGTCATTTATATATATATACAGGGTGTCCTCCAAAAATGTATACACACTTTAATAGCTGATAGCTCAATTTTGAAAATGAGATGTATTTTAATAAACACTGCTTTTTTAATTGTTCCAAGTGTGTGTATACATTTTTAGGGGGACATACTATATATATATAGCTTATCTTATAGTCATTTCCTTAGGAAGAGCTTCTGGGAACAATATCTCCTGAGTTTTTGCATGTCCCATAGTTTTCCTGTAGCCTTCAGACTTGAAAGACAACTGAATGAAATAACATCCTTTGCCTCCTTTCTTGAGTATCTTGAAGATGTTATTCTTTTACTTGTTGTTTTGAATATATATTAAGAAATTTGATATCAACCTACTTCCCTTATAAATGACTTTGTCTTCTTTCTTTGCTATATATTAGAGATTCATCTTTGGTGCATTTTTCCAGGAAATGGTCCTTATAATATGTAGCTTGAGATCTTCATTTATTTCAATAAATTTTTTTGAATATGATTTTAAACACTCATTCTGTCCCACTTTTGTTTTTTCTCCCCCGAGGTCACCAAATACGTGTACCTTGCATTTTGATTGCTGAACACACTTAATTCTTTAGTTGAAGGCCATGAACAATGAAAGCCACCTCCCTGAATTAAGTCATTTCTAGTTGCCTGAACTGTGTGTAGCCTTTGATTAGTGATCTTATTGTTCCTCCTTTTTGGTACCAGGACCACATATTATAGTCTATCACATGCTGTTACTCTCTCCCTCTTTTAAATGTGTTTCAATTGTATCACATTTTAATAAGTTTGGCAGGATTTCCAGTTGACTGCACAAGCTATTTTCATGGCCCTTCTCTTTCCCTGCTAAAAACTGTGACTGATATGGATGGGCCAATAACTACCACATACCCTCTTGTGTAGTTTCATCATGAAATAGAGTCACTTTTGTTATTCTCCATAGTAAAATTATTTATGCTGAGGATCCTTTTACTCTGCATTTCCATAATGCTACAACGTTGGCCACAGAGTAATATATGCAAATCTCACATCAAATTTTAAATTGGGAATGATTATCGGCTGTATGCTGTACAAAAGACAGTATACAAAGTGGAACAATGAAGATTATACCATTATTTTCTTTAGTAAGTTTAGTCTAGTAAAGTGAATAAGACAGATATAAACTATTTGTGTATATTTACATACATATGCATATATTTTAGGATAGAAAGTGCCATGCCACCAAGACGCACAAATAATGTACATTAGGAGTTTAAGCAAAAGAGAGATGACTTAGGTACTGGAGATTCTGGGAAGACACTGTAAGTAGTGGCCTTTCAGTTTTGAAATATAGAAAGGCTTTGGGTGTAAGGAGATCAGAGAAAGTGCATTTTAAGAAAATAGACCACTTGAGAGTGCTTAGAAATAGAAAAGTTTGTATTGGATGTAGCAAACAGTAGTAGTTTTATTTGATTGAAACAGACCAATAAAAGAAAATACATGTAAATAATATTGAATATCTTTAAATATCAGGATAAAATGTTTAACCCTTGTTATTGAAACAATATGAGGCCATTTGAAGTTTTAAAAAGATTGATATAAGAGTTTACCAAAGAGTAATCCAATAGCAGAATACAGAATTGACTGAAATAGGGAAAAATTGGAGGCAGTGAAACCAGTTAAAAGGCAATTCCAATTGTTCAGACAAGAAAGAATAAAATATATCTTTAAACATAAGCCAAAACAACTAATCCTTTTACAAGATGATACCCATTTTCTAGAAGAAATGTTTGATCAGAGAGCTTTATGGGGTATATGTTATTTCGGCATCCGCAAGAAAGGAAATGCATATCTGATGTAGTGATGCAACCTGACAGCATTCCTCTTCCGTCATCTATAGAATAAATAATTCCCTCCGCACCAGGACAAAGCAGTCTGACATACTGTGTTCACATTTAGAAATCTGAACTGAGCACCTGCAATAAAGAAACTAAAAATAAAACCTACTCTAAAACTCTCCCTCCTTTCCTCTCTCACTTATTCCACCTAATTGTATCTCCTTCACCTCTAAAACAAATTTTAAGAGGTTAGCATTGCCCTGTAATTATATTTTATCTTATGCAAGGATGGTCACTGACAATCTAAACTAATCCAGGATTTTGTTAAATAAAAAGTCCAAATAGGGTCACTAAGGTTGAATAGAGTAATTTTTGTCCTTTCATCAAATCAAATATGAGGGATTCACTTCTGCTCAAATTACCTCCATGGGTCTTTGCCTATAATGTGATGAAGGTCACTGAGTTGATTAAAGAGTTGATGGCCATAATGGGGTCTTCTGCAGATGCAATCTGAAATGATCAAAAAATTGAGAGCAAAGGGGACTTAAATAGTTCAATGGAGATAAAATACCTGAAAAAAAACCCAGACCTTGTGTTAAATGATTATTCTTCCAAGCAGAAGGGATTCTGTGAGAATTTAGTGGGACTAGATATTTCCCTTTGAAGCTCTGAGAGAATGTGAGAAAGCAGTTTAAAAATAAAGAGTGAAAGATGAAAGTAAAAAGGAAGAATGCTAAGTATGGAAATCTAAATCACTGGAAAAATTAGGAAGCGCCAGCCATGGAGTGTATGAGAGAAGCATCCATTTGTCTGGAGCACAGAGGGAAGGACAAGACGAGCAGCACTCATCTGTCACCCTACACGGCCTTGCATCGCTAGTTATCTAGTCATGTGTGCGGATCTTGTCCTCTAATTGATCTGGAAGTTCCCTGAGGGAAAGCGTGCTTCATTAATGTTCTCTGTACCTCTAGCTCAACACACAGGGCTATACATTCAGGATGATTAATATCATATATAATTTAACTAAATGGCTTTAGAAGTTTCTTTATCATCTTATGATAACTGAGCTCCTTGAGGGCAAAGACTGTCTCTTGTTCACCAATGTATAACCCAGAATCTAATGCATAACAGACCCATAATAAGTATTCGTTAAATTTTGTAGGCATGCATGCTTAGACAATTGAATTTTTTTAGTGAATGAAAATAAATTGACAACATCTATAGTTAACTAATCCACATCTGTTTATTGAGCATTTGCTAGGTATGCAGCACTGTGCTAGCTGAACCTTTTGAAGAACACTACGGCTAGAAATATCTGCTACTTGATATCATGCCAGGTACCTAGAGAAGTCACAATTTGCATAGTTAACATGATTAAATATTAAAAACATTCTTTTCCTAGGATTAGCCATGTAAAAAATGTCAAATTGTTAAAATAATGTCAGTCTCTAAAATCATGATTCCTTTAAGATCATTTATATTTTAAGTATTCTTTTATATATCTAAGAAATAAAGTCCTGGGATGGTAATGGAAGTTCTAGAAACAATGAAAAAAAGGGAAAACCAGTTACTTAGATACTGTTTAGACACATGCAGTTGCTTGTGCACATGTGCACACAAACACACACATACACAAAACATAGCTCTTCATCAGACAAGATACACAGCTTTCCATGAATCACTACATATATCACTTCTTCTAATCGCCAAAATTGTGGTCTCACAAACATGCTGGCAATTTTTCAGTAGCTCTGGAAGGAAACAGTCTCTGAAATTGTCCTCTATGATTGCACACTGTAGAAACCATCTCTGCCATGGAATGTGCATTAAGAGAGGACACAGCTTGTGCATTAATAAAGGCTTACTTCATACACAATTAACCTGCTCACCAAACCAAAATGTTACAAATCCCAACCCCAGTGTCCATGGAACCATGAAATGAGGTATACAAAAGACTAAAATTTCATTCATAATTACAAAGATTAGGTGGTATTTTGCATTAAGTAGAAGAGCTTCTAAGATTCATTATGCTTGAAACAGACCCTTGCTGAAGGACACCTGCCCACCTACATTCACCCACAAATGTCTGTTGAAAAGTGGAGCAGACTACAGCTGAATGATGCACAGAGAATTAAGCAGTCACTGAAGCCAAATCCAAATCAATAGTTCAGGGAGAGCCAGCTGCTCTGCCTACATCAAGAAAGGAAAATAAAAACTTAAAAGAAAGCCTTGTCAAAAGAAATGGGAGATCCAGATCTATTATAGAGATTCTGTAATATCACCAATGTCTTCAGAAATCAATGCCATGTCAAAGTTCAGTACTTTGAAAAAATATCAGTGACAGAGAGGGAAAATGGTCTTTTGGGGTTTACTTTCCAAATTTCAGTATCTTAGGAACAGAATTTAAAAGAGGTCTCTAATGGGCACCACTGCACTGGCGATTCTGATTGGATGTGGGCTAATAGGAATAAACACTATCAGAAAAACAATATGCGGGTTTAGTATGGGTTTTCACAAATATTATTTTGGTCAATTCAGCTTAACAAGCATTTTGGGGGTCATTCTATTTCTTCATTATACAATGGGAGGGTTGAACCAGATTGTTTCTGGGGTCACTTCTAACTTCAACATGAATTTCTAGGTCACCAGTTACCTAAGCCAAACACACACAAATCCACGGGCAAGAAGCACTCAGACCTGGGGCACACAGCTTGCTCCACTGGCTCGAGGCCTCCTGGAGGGTCTCGCTCTGCTTTAGCTCTAACTCAGCAAACAATAAAGTAATGAAAGCACCAGTGTCTCTTTCCATGTTCACAGGGAGTGTTGCCCCTTCACTAGTCTTCCCTTTAACAAGCAAATTATTGACCTTCTGCATATACTAGGTCTTAAGAATCACCTCCTTAGTGAGCACTTCCCTAGCCAACCTAAAGTTTCAGCCTCTAGACCAACACTTGTATCTCCTTCCCTCTATTTCTTCCTCCTTAGCACTTACGACCCTGTATTTTATTTATTAGTGTGGTTTGCTGTCTAAGAGAATGAGTTCATTGAGGGCAAGGATTTCTGTCTTTTTTCTTCACTGCTGTGTCCCCAGTGCCTAAAATAATGCTTTGCACATAGTAGTGTTTAATAAGTATTTGTTAAGTTAATGAACAAATAAATCTGGTTTTGTTCCTAGGATAATTGTGAATTAAATTTCCAGTTAATACTGCTAAGATTTCACCCCATCATCTTTCCAATTATACATCCTCAGTGTTCTACACGCTTCACAGATTATAAAAGAACCTTTAAAACTCTGATTTTAAATCCTGGCATCAGGACACTTCTAATTTGCAACACAACACACATTCTCAAGGATGCTAGAAATCAGCAAACGCAATGCCCGTGATTCCTTTAAAACCTCCCTCAAAAAAGTGAATTAAAGCTAAACCTGCAGAAATGTAAAAAAGGTGTGTTAAAAGGTTTCACAGTAAGCGTTAGTTGAATATAAATATAGAACCAAAACTAAAAAGTTTTATTCCAGAGATTCTTCATATACTGATCCCTCAAAAGCACCACCTGCAGTTGAAGAGTCCTGAAAACAGCTTGGACAATAGTCCATTAGAAATGTTGCAAAACCATGACCATGTTATAACACTAGTCTACCTTGAAGCATAAAAGGAGTTCAATGGAGGAAGAAACTGAGGCAGTCAAATGGTTTCAGAGATGGTTTCGAAATGTCCCCAAGTAAGGAAGAGGCAGGGTTGCCTACAGGATGGTGAAAGGACGGAAGCTGGGTATGTATGAGAAAGGTTTGGGACAGTTACTGGAAAATTCACTAGGGAGTTAAGGAAATGAATAGCAATAGCATTAGGGCCATGCCAAGATCTTTGTAATGCACCAGCTCAGAATTATTTTACTACCCCACACATACAACTGTCAAGGGTTCTCATTTCCAATCAACTCATCTACCTCAAAATCAAGCAGCAAAAATTAAGACAAATAATTGAATAATACCTTTATGAAAAGACCAAGAGTCAAAGTTCTAGGAGTTAATTTATAATCTGTGCAATATGGTACAACTGTTTTACTTTAACAGAAAATACAGATGAATGCAGACCTTATTTCTGCATATGGAGAGGAAATCTACTAAATGATAAATGGGAATGTGAAAAGAAAAGAAAAAAAAAAAAAGCACTCTAAGAAAAAGTCCCTAATGTATTCTTTCTGATTTGGGGCTTTGGGAATCAGATATAGTATCTTTTTAAAGTCCATCTGGGAAAGCTTCTTTGCCTTGCAAAATTAATGTTTGGATGATAAAATAAATCAACCAACTAAATTTAGTCTTTTTGACAGGAAAGAAATGAAAGCAGAGACCCTCATCTTTGGTATTTGTGAAAATGGAGAGATTGCAATCTTAAATTTATAATGTAGACTCTATAAAGGCTCTACCTAGTCTCATGTTTTGTGAATTGACTATATACAGCAATTATTCTCAAGAACAGCGGCATGAAGTCAAAAGAGGAGATGGGAGGCAAGGTTCTGCATTTTGAGCACCTTTTTCAGACGGGAGAAATCCGTGCACAGGCTGTGAACATAAAGATACTCAAAGAGGGGAAGCAGACCTCATGATAGAAAAAACACAGAATTTTAAATGTCAGTGCAAAAGACAGCAGCCACTAGGTCCCAAGAGCATCAGTGAGGTAAACAGGACCTTCCCTACTTATATTAATTAATGTTGATCCACCAGGAAGCAGGAAGCAGATGCTGCCTTGGGTGCCCTCCAATGGGGCAATCTCAGATGAGCAGCCTGCGTCCTTCCAATGAAACTGATTTAACATTCTTAATGCAAAAAAAAAAAATGCTTTTCAGCTCCCATGTACAATATGCCCAAATAAAAGAGGCTGATGGAATGACAAACACATGAGCTTTTATAAGCAAAGTCAGAATGGAGAGATGGGGTTCTGGACTGGTTGGGGTGTTCACAATTGTAAATAAGTCACTATATATGAGAAACAATATTCTTTGGCACATGGATTTTATCTGCTCTCTGACTGTGGCCTTTTAATTAAGTAAAGCTGGACAAGTTGTCACACTCCTTGCAGGGACCTCTCAAAAGCCCAAATACAAGCACCACTTCCTGCGTCCATGCTTTGCCCTTTCAAGTACCTGATTCCCACCATCTCCTCTGCTCTCCTCTTCCTGGGCCTCAGATCTCCTGGCTAGATGCCTTATTGCCTCAGCGCTGCCTCATTTTAAATGACTCAACTGTCCCCATTTCTTACATCATTTCTTATATTATTTGTGTACCATGTCTTATATGACAGACCAACTATATTCCAGATTGCCAGGGTGCTAGGTGGGCAAATGCATGGAGTAGGGAGCTGATCATGTTAATTGGGACTTCAGAGAGTCTAACTAGTATAGGATAAAAGTGCATGTAATCTACCTAAACTGTACGGACCTTTTACAAAACCTCCTGCAACTAGTCTATTATTCAGTTACAAATAATAGTGGTTGATGAATTAATGTGAAACCTTAGGCGTTGTTCTATAACAGCCTGTCTCCATTATCATGCAGGCACATGAAGCTGGCTTCTTACTCCATGATGATACAGCATATTACTCATGAGAACACATACTACTCTTTACTTACCTTACTTCTCTTGAGAAGTATAATAGAAATAATATTCTCTTTACTTAAGGTGTTTATTCAAGTACTGCCGTTATGAAGTTAATCTCATTTCCATTGATAAGATCCTTGATTTGAAAGGGGAAAGTGATACATAAATATTTACAGTATGGTTATTTATACAAAATTCCAGTCATCCTTAGAAATATTTCCAGGAGAGCAAACAGCAAGAAAAGCAATGCTCTAGCTTCATAATGGCAATATTCAATGCTCCTTGTTATACTGAATTTCATGCCAAACAAGAGGCACTTTGATATCTGATTAAAATTATAAATAGAAAGAAACTATCTAGCATTTTCATCAAAATAATCTCTTTAATACTATTTTATAGCTTTTGGAGTAAAAAGACAGAAAAATACAATTTTGTGAGGATGACTTATCAAAACCAAAGAAATCTACTTAAGCTCATTTCTGCACAAAAGCTGTTAACCCCTTAAAACAGTTCTGCTGCTAATTTTCTTCAATTAGAATTGTATAAATTTGAGAATACGTGACATTCTCCATGTCCCTCAGACCCTGAGAAAATTTACAAGTTTTAGTTTATCTGTCACTTTGATGTGATGCTAAATATTATACAATCAATACATTTCTCTAAATGTATATTCTCAGAAGATTCACAATATAGACCCTGCACTTTATTAGCACAAGTCGTTGTGGGGTGGACAATAGGGGTGGCAATGCCTTATTTACAGACGACAGGTCTCTAGGGAAAGAAATCTTCTTAAAGTAACCAGAGATATAACTACATTCCCTTTAATGTTAACAATATAGAAACAGAATAATTCTTTACTGTGCCTTTTTTTTAGTAGAGTTTGAGGAATAATATTGATTAAAGGCCAGAATAAGAAACATCAGGGATTCCAGTGAACCACAGTTAAGAAAGGATGGATCGAGATCCACACCTTTCACCCTAAGCCCAAATCCAATTATATTGTCCCTTTCTTCACCATGGAGTACGGATTACTTACAATCCCAAATATCTGCCTTCTGATACTTTATTTGTAATATTTAGGACAAACCACTCTGCGTACCCAAACAGGAACTTCACACTCTTCTGTTCCACACACTTTGGCTCATATGATTCCCAGCTCCTGAAATGTCCTGCACTTTCATCCTCATGACAAAATCCTCAATTCCTTAAGGTTGGATTTAATCTTTACATCTGTGATTGTAAAACTATAAAGTGCAGAATGATACAGTAATTCTGAAAATCATTTGTGACCAGACTTTTGCTGATAAGGACTTAGAAGTTCCAGAAAGCGTGGGTGACTGTTCAAGTGTGAGAGGCAGGTATGGACTGGCCCCCAGGCCCACATCCCCCTAACTCCTAGTCCATAGCATCCTAGAGCTCCTCCCGCTCAGCTGACCACCTCTTTACCCGATTTCCCTGGCCTTTGATGTCTATTGCATTTATTTGGCAATCACTATGCACAATAACTAGCTTATCACCCTGTGCCCAATACCCCCACCTGGAATGTAATGTTCTCCCCACAGCATCTAGCACAAAGTGGCCTTTAATATAATTTTTTCCTAATTACCACAATATTTGCAACAACTGATGCTCTTACTTTCTAATAAATCTGTTCAAGTCATGAACTCAACTGAAGTTATGTCAGCAATCAGCACGATCAAACTTAGTTTTCTTAGTCCTAAAGCTCTGAAATGTGGGACTTATTTTTTTTTTTTTATTACCCTGATACAGAAGATCCCTGTGAGAAGCCTATCTTTTGAGCCAAAAACTTAGGAATTTTTCATTATCATATTTTGTTTAAGTTGCCCAGCATTGTTACTAAGAACCCATATCCCCCCACCCAGCACCAGGCAACCCTAAAATCTTTGTCATTCGCACACTTCAGTGGCAGCAGTCACGAAATACTCCCTTGTCTTCAATAGGCATAGCAGTCTAAGTGGCCATAGCGTGATCTGACTGCAACAAAAACTTACTTGAGAAGAAATATGAATAGACCTATACCCAGATACGAGTGTATATAAAAATATAACTATGAATATAAATTTTACATATATACTCATTTATATGCCTAAACTGCCTTTCTCTGCTCCAGATTTGTGGCCAATGAGCTTATTTTGTAGAGGAACAGACAGTACATATGATAGGCTGTCTAGGGCTATAGTCTCCGTGGCGAGCACCCGAAAGGCAGCCACCGCGAGTGCGTAAACGAACGGGCCGGTTGTGTTGCAGTCGCACTCCACGAACACCGCTGGGCCACGGTCAGAGTTTGCTGACCCTTGTTCTTGACCAGTGTTTCCTAAAATGCAGACAGTTCTATCGGGTGTTTTAAGTTTGGTGAATTACAAAAGGCATTTTCAAAAGTGAACTAGGATAGCATAGGGAAATTAGAGTATGTAGCACACTGCTAGCATTAGCATTATTTTCTTAAACCTTTTAGCTTTTTATATGGATAGGTTTCTGTAATGGGGCATGACACATAATGAGTTTCCTCCTACAAGTCACGGTAGTCAAAAAATGTTTGAAAATCGCTGCTCTGGTCACACTGTTCTACTCTACTCTAGTACCTATTCTTGGAGAGTAGGTGATTTAAGCAAGAAATTTTAAATTCATAAGTTAAATACTTGCAAAAACGATACTCATTACACTGTTCTGTGCATGGACCTAAGATGCTATGGAAGCTCCAGGAGAGTAAACATCAGAGCTAGGGGACCAAATTCGAAGGGACAAAAAAAAAAAATGTGGAACCAGGTGGTTAAGCTGAGTGAGGAACCAAGTGATGCTCTCATGTGTGGCCGAGAGACTGTGGGCTGCAGATCAGGCACTCATCAGAATTTCTTAGGAAGTTCCCCTGATTTCTGGTGTGCTGATGTTGGAGCATCTGAGTAGTCCAACCCTTTGATTCCCCCTTCTCTGACTCAGGTGGTGGGACAAAGATTTCTGAGGTCTCTTGCGTCTGTTCTTCTATTTCTTAAATGGCTGTCATTTCCATCTCCAACTGGTCAACTCTGCAGATCCAGAGGATCTTGTCACCACTCCAAGTACCAGATGCCACTCTTGCTGTCACCTGTACCACATGTGCCTAGGATAACTTTACATGGACGAAGGCTTTGATCAGGGGTAGAACAATTAAGACCTTGTATGGCAGGTGGATAAACACACTCCTGCTCTTGCTTCTGATGGTCCCTTCCAGTCAAAGCCACCTCAGGAGCTTTTCACCAGAGCACTTTCCTGCTCCTGTGCCAGACACACGAAACTCTCATAGACACTAATTTCCATTTCTACCTCTCACCATGCCACACACCCTAAGTTTCAGGAATCCCTATGTCCCAATGGTCAGGTAGACCCATCCCATCCTCCCTGTGCCCTAAGCTATTCCCTGTGCACAAGGCTATTTTCTCATTAATTCACTTTCCCCATCTTCTAAACACAACTGATCAGTCTCTGTTTCTGACAACTTAATTTTCCATCCTTTATTTTGATATGCTAGGACAAAGTTTTCACTGTACTACTATTTTCAAAAACATTCTTGGTCTTCTGCTCTTGCTTAAAATTCCTGTTAAGGTAAAAGCCTTCAACAAAGTCATGGCTGAGGAGCTTTGGCTTTTCTGCAGGAAGCAGCTCAAGGTGCATGCCATTGGCTTTGTTTTCTCCTTTAGCGACAACCACCTGGTGTTGCAGCCAGGGCTCAACCCTGCATCTTCAGACTGTGGTGCACCCTGTGTATCCTCTGGCACTCTGAAGCTCTGCCAGAGGGTCATCCTGCAGCTCTTGGCAAGAATGACTTCAGTTTGGCATTTAAGCTGGAAACTGATTCTTTGGTTTTATGGAAAGATGAAGCCAATTTCGAAACCCACTACATCCAGCTCCAACTCACGTCAATTATGTTCATGCTGAAGGCAAACGCGTATAGTCATCATCACCACTTTCCTCTCCAAACAACACTAGCTATACAACTATTTGCTCATAATATGGCACAAAACAGTTAACCACCGTGGATGCTGTCTTCTGGAAAATCACAACCCAAGACATATATACCATAAAATGCATTCAGGGGACATAGAGGAATGTGTAAGCCAATATACAAATATTATAGTTGAATAAAGTCACACTAGGTAGGTGAATATTTTACTCTTATGATTTGTTTTCCCTTGGTTAGAACAATTCTCCAAAGAAAAATAAACAAAAGAAAATGTATTTTTTAAATAGTTAAGCACTAGACTTCACTTCAAAACGTATAGCCAGAAGCTGAGATCTCTCCAGCTCGTTGCTATCTGATGTGAAATAGAGAGATGAGCTAGGATTATTTAGGGTTTCTACATAGAGTGTTATTTTATCGATCCTGAAACCAACCATTTGTCCTAGTGGTACAAACAGGCAGAAGCAAACATCCTTGGAAATGTCCCACAGACACTAACTTCCATTGTGTACCAAATGGGCTTCCCCACGCGGATAAACAGGCAATGGACCCAGATTCAAAGCTTTCCTAAGACTGCCTATTAGCTACTATTTGTTTATTGTTCCTTGTGTTTTGTTTACGTGCCTAGACTATGCTAAGTCCTGAAAACAGCTGGCTTTACCTTCCGTCTAAGCACAAGAGTAATTGTTAGTTTTAGCTGCTTAATTCTGAGCCCATAGATGGATCCAAAGATGATGGCAAAGGCCACACTGGTATTTGTAATAAATCAGCAGTCTTTGGGATGTTTTATGAATAGAAGCTTATATAGCTGTTTAGGGTAACTTTAAGTCAGCAATGAAAACATACTCTTAGAACTTGGCTGATTCTGAACCCTAACATTAGAATGACCTATATGCAAGCATTTGGGGGAGGAAGAAGAGCTACCTTCCACTACGTTTACATTCTCTGAAAGCATGTTATTAATGCTGCTTTTAAATGATGATCCGTCAGCCCCATCTGTCATTACCCAGGCTGCCCTGCCAACTGTTACCTGGATCAGAACATCTAGACGCAGCTAGTAAATCATGGTTTATGACACATTTGCCATAGAAGTGTGTTCTTTGCAATTAATTTCCCTTAATTTCTGACAAGCATTCATGGTAAATTCTGGCATGTATTAATGGTCCTCTAGTTACCCACAACTTCATTAATAATAGAAAGGAGTTAGGAGATAGAAGCTCTTTCATTTCCAAAAATGAGGGCTGTTTTCATTTTTAAAAGAACAAAAACGATATTTAATTGGGTAGGTGGTAAATGGGGTTGGGGGACTAAAGAGACTCTGTAGTCAACAAATATATACAGTATCCAGGATACCAAAAGTTATACGGTGTGTTTTTGGAGAAAGTTAGGCATTACTTGAAGACATTAAGACAATTTAAAAACAGAGAAAATAATCGTTTTTATGGGCAGGAAGACTCAATGTCACAAAGGTATCAATCCTCCCTAAATTATCAGAGCAACAGAATCAATGTAATTCAAACAAAATATCGACATGTTTTAATTACACTTGACAAGCAACATTTAAAACATGTTAGAAAGAAAAGAAGACCGGGGATAGACAAAATATTACTGAAGGTGATTCAGGTAGAGAGATGTGCTCACATAATGTCAATATTATAAAACAACAGTGAGTAATGTGCTCTTGATCTAGTGAGAAGTAATTTTTCCAGCATTTATTTGTGTTTTTGGTAAGATCAAAGTGTCTATTAGCTCAGTCTACCATGTTGACACAACCTGAAGTCAACATGATATAACTTGACAATACTTACTTGTTACTCGACAATAATTATTTGTTATGTGACAATACATTTGCAGTTGTTTTTACCATTTCATATATTGTGTAGTTGCTACTTACCACTCATTTCTTTGCTTCTTTTGCTCTCCTTGCCCTGCCTTTGGTTAGGCTGATAAAATTGTTTTCTATCTTATATCTTTGAAAGGTAAAGATTGCAATTTTTATTAAAACTCTCTTAAAGTATTAAGATATAGTCTCGTCTGTGAATTTTTCTAAAATTCTTCAACTTTATATACTCCTCCTGAAAATATGATTTTATCACCCTTGATCTTTACAACATATCTTACTATTGTCTTAAAATCTAATTTCACCTTATTTGTACTGGGAGGGGGAAAAAGCACCATTAGTGGTTAAATCCATGGTCCTTTGAAAAATTTTTCTGTTCACTATATTTTTGTTTATAATTCATGCCTTCCTTATGGGTTCACTTTTCTTCCTGCTGAACTATATCTATTTTTTAAATAAAGCTGTATGAATAATAAGCTCTCCTAGTCTTTGTCTAAAGTTTTTCTCATTTTGCCCTCATTCTTGAAAGAATGTTTCATTAGGTCTGAAATTCTAGGTTGACTATTATTTCCCCTTAGCTCCTTGAAGTGTTCTGAGAGTTTTCCCCAGTGATGAAGAGCTTGTGAGACCAAGGGACAGGCTACAAGAGTTGCCTCCAGGAAATGAAGAATATTTCAAGGTCTCTAAACCCTTGTCCTTTCCAGGAAGATTTCTTACTTTTAGCCAGCTGGACACTTGCTGGGTTGCAAGAACATCTATCCTTTCCTCTTCCCACACCAACATTCGCATGGCCACATCTCTGGGTCACACTCTAAGCTAATCATTTCACACACAGCCTGACAATGACCTGACAAACTTGTAATGACCTGGTACAATGACAAACACTAGGGGAAATTAGTTCTTAGAACCTTATCACAAACTTCAGGTTACATCAACCTGGTAGACTGAGCTATTAGACACCTTGATCTTACCAAAAGACATGAATAAATATAGCAAACATTTAAATGCATAATCTGTAACATAAAGAGGGATCCTGAAGCACTAAACATGCTCAGAGGGTGGTCCATGGGTGAGACCACCTGCAAAAAACTCCAGAAAGCTGATTCCATGAGGCCAAGTCAGCCAGCTGCCTCATTTTCCCAAGGTTTTCCCAAGCCTTTCATGCAAACCTCCATGTCACCACAAATTTGGGCAACTTCTCTGGCCAGTCTGCCCCAGTGCTGAGTTCAGGGCATGCACACGGCAGCCACAGCTGGTCTAGCTCTGTGCCTCCAAGCTCGGGCAGTCGGGGCCAGCCTACAGACCTTTCTCTGCTGCTCTAGGCATTGGGCACAGATACCACCACATTCCCCTAGGACTACTGAAAAAATGAAACCTAGGTTTGTCTTCATCTCAGAGACACAATATGGGAAAAGATCATTTCTCTCAGAAAACATAAAAGAACTGGGATTACTTTGTCAGGATTTCTATTTCAAAACGGCCAGATTGATTCTTTATACATGCCTACATCTAAGCATAAGTTTTAGCAATCTTATTTAGAAAGAAATACATATGAAGATAAAAAAAAAATCCATGCCTTTGAAATTGGCTACAGGAAGAAAGCTGTACTTCATTTTAACCCAGCGCCTTTTGCAATTCATTGATTTCCAACTCAAAATTCTGTGCATATTTTGGTGAGGATTCTTTCAGTTGCGAGCAATAGAAAACCCAATTCAAACTGGCATAGCTGAAACA